>NC_051322.1:10498218-10801248 GCF_015220235.1 Choloepus didactylus
CTCCTCGCCGGTCTTCTCCCCCGAGTCTGTGTGTCTTCTCTTCTGTCTCTTGTGAGGACCCCATCCTTGGGCATAGGGTCCACCCTAATCCAGGATGATTGCATCTAGAGATCCGGAATGTAATTACACCTGCAAAGACCCTTTTCTCCAGATACAGGCACTAGGGATTAGGCCGTGGATACAGCTTTCTGGGGGACACAGTTCGGCCCACTACGGTTAAGCACCCAGCAGGCTCTGCACAAGGGCCACATCTCTATTTAAGCAAGAACATGTGCTATAAATAGGGGTAAAATTATTATCCTTCAAAATGAAAAATAAGAAAATATTAGATGCTTATTGAATTCATTCAATCTGCATTTAGGCTTTCTGGTTAGTTCTGGATGCATTTAGAGCTAGAACTATTAAGGTCAGAGGACACAGGTGACTTTCCCGTGTGGAGCTCATCCCCAGGAAAGGGGAAGCGGCAGCTTTCAGGACCCACTGGCTTCTCAGGGAGAAATAAGGCTGCGAAGACGGAGAGTGGCTGAGATGGACCGTCTCCCAGCAGTCTCAAAATACCGTAGTCAAAAGTTGGTGGATTCATTGAAAAACTAAATTAATTGAAAAATTAAAAATTTATATGTTCCTTTGACATTTTATTTCAATTATTCTCTAATCTTTTGATTAATGGCTGATGGATTTTTTTCAATATGTTTCCTTTTTAGTGTTGATACTGTTTTTTTTTTTCTTTTGCATAAATCATGCCTCATTCATCTGAACAATTTTCAGTTTCTGGAAGTGGAGCAAAAACCAAGGGGCTTGTTAAATAATCCTACCCCCCACCATCTTCCAGATATTTTACCATTTTCTCCAGGAATTCTTTCATGTTTTTTACCATTTTCTTTTTACTTACTTTCGCAATTAACTTCCCACATCAAATTCACAAGCAATTTTTAAGTGACTCCTTGTTATCAGGTCCTTCCAAAGCATTCAACTGAGTTCTTATAGATACAATTATTTTTCTTTGCACTTCTGCTATTAATATTTAATCAAATTCTATAATTACTAAGAAGTCTACGTGGTATTTGACTAGCTTAGGGACAAGACAGCCAAATCTTGGTAAACATGAAACAGCTGGTGGAAGCCAGTGACTGGCTGATGCTGGAGGGAATCCCCCAGCCCCGAGGGTCCATGTGCTTTGCCATCACCGGTGTGTTTTCTGGGGGAATGGGGAGAACTGTTTGATCTTAGCGCATCTGTAACATGGTGGCTAGTTAGGAGAGTCATCCCAGGCTATCGGTTTTTAGACTTCTTGAATCTTTGAACTTCGGTTTGTTGCAGTTTTTCCTTGCCTGGCAGCCTATTATTAGAAACAAACATTGCTTCTAGAGATATGTATTGCTCAGAGTGGATTCCCAGCTCACCTTTACCCCTGTGTCCTCTCCTCATTCTCCGCCCCTGCTCCATGCCCTTCCTCTCCCCCTCTGATTTAATTCTTGAACTTTCCTCCACCAGCCTGTCTCCACCCACCTTTGCATCTCCATTTCGCCTGTTTCAAAACGCCAAGATCAAATATCAGCTCCACCATGAAGCTGTCTCCGATTGCCGGGCTGGGAGGAAACTTTTTACTTTCTGAGTTCTCACACCTATTTTAGTACTTCTTTTTTTTTTTAACCTTTTACATCACATAGCCCTTTTCCCCTTGTATTGTGTTTTTACATACAGTCATTGTTCCCATCCTCTCCTTAAAGACATGAACTTCGACTGAGCTTGTAACTGCCCTGCCTCCCATGATGCCTTGCACAAAGCAAGTGCTACATTCATATTTAATTGAATGAATGAATGAATGAATGAGTGAATATGGAAAAAAATTGTTGGTAAAAGCTACAAAATTTCATGGTGTACATTAGGCGCAAACTTCTCTTGACTGTAAAATATACAGAACTATAAGTGTTTCTTTTATGAGAATAGATTTTGCTAAGTTCTAAAAGAATAGAAATAGATTATTTCTGCTTAATAACACTTGAAAATTCTTAAAAATATTTTTTGGTTCAGCAGAGAAAGAGGGAAAAAAACTGTGATTCTAACACATAATCAGTACTGACATGAAACAGATGCCAATAAAACTTAGAGGATCCGTTGCTTACTAGGGATCTTACTTGGGGTATCCTTTGTGGGGATGGTAGAGTGTCACCATCAGCTTTTTTTTTAGAAAGAGTGAATTCTAAAAATTTTATAAGCTACATCTCCAGCAGTGTGGAAAAAACAGAAGAAGCCTGTTTGCATCACTCGTGCTGTGTGAAAAGCACAAGTCAACAGATAACCCGTCAGCTTCCTTACCTTGCTGGTTCTTGTTTCTCACATTTGACAGCAGCAGGCACTATAAGAATGTGACTTTGTCTAAAATAAATGTGACTCTCCTTTGCACAGGAGGAGATGAGGGGACAGTGGTAAAGGCTGAAAGGAAACTTTTAACGGTTTGACTTAATGAGAAATCATAGACATGCCTATTCTGTTGGTACCATTTTGATAGGGAATGAAGTCTCTAATTGTGTCACTTTAAATCTTTCCTGTATATGTATCAAAAAAAGGATGTAGAAAATCTGAATAGCATAATTGATAATCTTGATCTAATGGATACATAGAATTCTGCAACCAAAAATTAGAGAAAACACATTTTTTTCAATCCACCCAAAGCATTTACAGTTTATTAAGTGTTAGGCAGAAAGAGAGCCTCAATAAATTTCAAAGAATTGCTATCAGATAGACCAAAAACTCTTAACACTATGTAAATAAGTTAAAAATTATTAACAAAAAGATAGGTAAAGTACCTCTGCATGCTTGGGAATGAAAAGATATGCTGCTAAAACACTCAAAAGCTAAAGCAGAAACCACAATGGAAATTCACTGAATGATAATGAGAATAGTATATATAAAGACCTGTAGGATGCAACAAAAGTAGAAGTTTTCTTTCACTTCTTTTCTCTTCAAGAGAAATGTTTAGTTTTAAATCCATGCAAAAGAAGAAAGTCACAAAATTAATGAGCTAAGTGTCTATCTTAAGAAGTTTGAAAAATTTAATGACAGTACACATAAACTAAGTCAAAGAGACAATAAAAGAGCAGAAATCAATGAAATAGAAATTATAGGTACAATACAGAAGATCAACAAAGCTAAATATTGGTTATTTCGGGAAAAAAAGCAATAACAGTTCTATCAAAAATGATCAACTGAAAAAAGCAAAAAGACACAACATAATGAATGTAAAGAAGAGTATATATAGAGAGTAAGTAGAGATTAAAGAGATACATACCACTGGGATATTATCAACAGTTCTATACTAGAATATTTGAAAACATAAATGAACTAGACAAATTCTTGGAGAAATATGGTTTAGTATAAATGACCCAAGAAATAAAAATTCAATAGTCTTACAGCAATTAAAGAAATTGAAGAAGTGATTATAATTTTCCTACACAGAAAACATAAGGCAGATGGTATTACAGGCAAATTCTATCACAATCGAAGAACAGATTATCCCAGTATTATTCAAACTCTTTGAAATCATAGAAAATGAGAGAATAATACCAATTTACCCTACCAGGTCAGTGTAACCCTGATTCCAACACTAAACCAAGATAGTATAAGAGAGGAAAAATATTTAGACCCATTTCTTTCATGAACAGATATAAAAATCCTCAACAAAATTATTAGCAAACCAACAGCAAAAAAGAAAACTACACTGTTATCTCAGTAGACATAGAAAAAATATTTGATAATATTCTATGATAATTAATGATAAAGCCTCTTGGTAAATTAGAAAATGATTCATTGACTAATAAAGAATATCTACTTAAAAAAAAAGAGAAACATCACTCTAAATGGGGAAACAGCAGAATTACTTTCTTATAAGTAAGAAATGTCACAAGAAGGCCCACTGTCACCACTTCTATTCAAATGTCATTGGAGGTAGAAGGCATTGAAATAAGATTTAAAAAAAGAAGCATAAATATTAGAAAGATAAAAAAGTCATTTGTAGATGTCATAATCACTTCTATAGACAATTCCAAAAATATTTATAAAATGAAAGGGTTTGATTCAAAATCAGTTGTATTTCTTTTTACCACAAACAACTAAGAACATAATTAAAGAGAAGACATCATTGACAATAGTAATAGAGACTGTAATGTAGTGTGGAATAAATCTAACTAAAAGTGTGTATGGTTTCTGTAAGTAAAATTATGAAAGCATTTTAGTTTCTTAGCTGCTAAAGCAAATAGCATCGAGTGGGTGGGCTTAACAGATGAGGATATATTGGCTCACGGTTTCAGAGGCTAGCAGGCCTGCTTCCTCCCAGTGTTGGTATCTTATGGCTGGCTGGCAATCTTTGGGTTCCCTTGGCTTTTCCGTCACATGGCAATATACACAGTGGTGTCTCCTTTCTTTTCCAGGTTCGCTGACTTCCGGCTTCCGGCTGTTCCCCATGACTTCCTCTTGTCTGTGTCCAACTTCTTTTGCTGATAAGGACTTCAGCCATATTGGATGAAGCCCCCCCCCCCCCCACATTCCATCTGGGCACACCTTAACTAATATCATCTTCAAAGGTCCCATTTACGAATGGGTTCACACCCACAAGACCAGGGGTTGGGACCTGAACTTGCTTTCTGTGGGGAACATGACTCAATCCCCAACAAACACCCTGCATGGGGTCATATCTGTTCCCTCCCCCTGCTCGGCTGTCCATCCTGCGCCCACCACCAGGCTGCTTCTGATTGTGCAGTGAGCCTCAAGCTCATTTGACAACAGGAAGCAAAGCATTTAATCACCAACTTCACGCTCTGAATTGTGTGTTCTGGTCTATGAAAGTTACTGGTCTGTGTTCTTTCTGCTTAGAGCTGATAAGAATATAGATTAATTTAATACAATTATTAAATAAAAAAGAAAATGCTGCTTTGGGTGTAATCCATAATTAGAGAATTATAGCCACAAGTACTCTGACAACAGTCATTAATTTCCTTCCCTCTGCTCAATTTATTAGGTAAGACATTTCATATATCATTATTCAGTATGTGGTTTTGTGTGTGTGTGTGTGTGTGTGTTGAGGAGCCTTGCTCTTTTAGCATTTTTGGATGGCTGAGTTTTATTATCTAGTCTCCTGATCTCCTTCATATTTAGTATACCCTGTTGGGACTCTGTTTTGTAGGAGAGAAATATTACTTATTGTTAATAACAGAATGGTTTCACTTTTACTTCCACTGAGCAGTGAACTAGTTCTCATTTCTGAGAATTTAAACCCACCCTCAAGTCTGTCTTTAGAACTTTCAAAGACCCTTTAGAAATCTCGGGGCTTACTGCTTGGTCGAGTTCTATTTTTTACTTCGTTTTACTTTGCTCCGCTGCGGACTTTCCCCAGGATGTCGTTTGGCCCCTTCTGAGTTCAGTTACCGCCTGCCTGGGAAGCCCCCAGGTCGGCCTGTACCCATCTGCCTCCTTCTGCCCCTGCTCCTTCCCACTGGCCTGCTGCCCCCTCACAGCCTCATTTCTCGCTTCCTCCTGGACCCAAATGGCCCCACCCCCAGAGGAACTCCTGTTTCCTCCACCTTCCAGGAGAGGCAGTTTAGACTCATCCCGGCATTTGCATTTCCTCTGATCCCTGTAGCTGCTGCTTGCTTCAGTTGACACAGTAGCCATCCCACGGTAACATTATCGGGGAGCAGCCCAGCGGGGCGCACAGGGACCTCAGAGGATCACCAAATGCAATCTGGGGACTTTGGGGGCCATTCTGTCCACATATTTCTATAGGGAGTTATGGGAGTTAAGGAATAATGGAGAGAGATAAATAATTCAAGTCAGAAGAGGAACAGAACATACTGCTTGGAGTTCAAGTTTATCCTATTTTTAAAAATGTTTCCAAATCTTCAGTGGGCAACTGTATTCCCCTCTGCTGTCCACTGATCTTGCACAATTATAGCACAACTGAGTATGCACAGCAACAGCCCTCCCAGTAAATGGTCCCCTCTTCGTTTTCTGCTCCCACTTCCTTCTCAGGGATCTCTGATCGCTGGACTCAGGTAACGAACCCAACCTTGCTCTGTGGGTCGCCAAAGTCAAAGGGGCATCAATGCCCAACTGGATCATCAAATAGATACTACTAATAATTGACTTTGAGTCTCCTAAATGAAGATAAAATTGTATCTACACAACCCACATAAAAGTGGTTTCAGCTCTTTTCTTCATCTAACGACAATACAAAAGGGAGGGAATTGATGCCTTATGTCAAATGTACTTAAACGATGGGGTCAGAAATTCTAAATCCATCTCAGTCAATCTACCTAACAAAGACGACTGGGCGCATCTCAGTCAATCTACCTAACAAAGACGACTGGGCGAGACAATCTAGACGGTCGTTGCAACTAGACTCTGAAGTCAGCAGCTGCCTCAGGGCTTCACAGGGGTCACATTGTGGGTTGTGGGTGTCCGAGGGGAAGGCGGGGTGGACCTCATTTCTGGCCATCAGCAGGATATCCCACCATTCCAGCTGGGGCACATGACTGCAAAACCAAGTTAGGATATTTTCAGGGTGGAACAAAGAGGCTGTTCCGGACACCATGGCCCACGGAAGGGGATTTTCCATGCTTGAGAAGAGGTGGTGCACTTGGCTAAAGAAGCTGTTCAAGAAAGGGGTGATCAGCAGTTGCAGAGTCAAGATGACATAAACATCGACGGCAATATTAAAATCACAATTAACATGTATCGGGAGGATGGGAGGAGGGAGGGAACTGGGATGTGTGTAAAAGAAAATGTCTTTACCAACTGTGGATTTTTAGTCGAATATTTTGTGAACAAAGTAAAGACACATTTCCCAAGAGTGTCAGATGAGGATCAAACAAATATATGAGAAAATGCTTTAGCGTGATAGTAAAAACACCAAGTAATCATCATTCTGCCTTTCTCTGACTTTGAACACATTTTTCTTTCACATGCGATAGAGAGCAACAGATGATATTTAAATAGAGAAATCAAGAGGTAACTGCTTATAGGCATATTATGTAGGAATATGGCCTAAGAGAAAACAGCCAAAGCTTTGAGGCTGCTTGTCTCTGGGAAGCAGCTAAGCGAGCACAGGAGCAAGGTAGCTCCGTTCAGTAAGTTGCTGAAATGCGGTTCTGGCTGCATAATTCTCAGAAGAGGTTCTCGAAATGTGTTCCAGCACAATCATAACAAAAGGTGTTTGAGCACATAGAACTACAAAGGCTTTATCTCATGAGGGGGGGTGGGAGGTGATGATCAAAGACCACCCAGCACAGCCTTAGACCAACAACCTTGGGGGTTTTTTTTGTGCTCCCTGCAGCGAGGGAGACAACCCACCATGGCAAATGGGGGCACATTGCAGTAACAGGGTGTTTGCACAGCCTTAATGGAGGAATTTGACTTGTGTTAGGAGACGTGGGGCGGCTTCAAGGAAGTGGGGCTTTCTCTGGATGGGGTCTGGGTACCTTAATGGTGGGAGTGGGGGAAATGGAGCGAGGCTCTCGCTGTAACTGGTGTGAAGCAGCAGTCACCCCTGTGGGTTGGCAGAGGGGTTAGGTAATTGTGGTTTGCACAGAGACTTTGTTTTTGTCTGCAACCAGATAGGATTACAGAGTGGTCTTGTGCTTTCCCTACCCCAGAACTGCAACTAGCAATTTCCTCAAGGCATCCTGGTTTCTTTAGTAGGGGATGGTATTTGGAAACTGTATTAGTTTCTTGGGGCTGCCATGAGAGACTACCACAAACCCGGGTGGCTTGAAACAACAAAGTTATTTTCTCATGGTTCTGAGGTTCCAAGTCTGAAATCAAGGTGTCTGTGTGCCGTGTGCTGTCTGAAGGCTCTAGAAAGGACCCTTGCCTCTCCCAGCTTCTGGTGGTTGCCCTCAATCCCTGCTATTCCTTGGCTTGGAGACACATCACTCCCTGCTCTGCCTCCGTTGTCACCAGTGTCGTCCTATGTGTTTGTGTTTTTGTGTGTTTTCTTCTGCTAAGGACACCGTCATATTGGATTCAGGGTCACCCTACTCCAAAATGAGCTCATTTTAGTGGACTCCACATGCCAAGACACTTTTTCCTAGTAAGATCATGTTCTGGGGTTCTGGGAAGGACATCAATTGGGGCTGGGGGAGATTCTAGTCCAGATTCACCTTCAGTGAGGTCAAATGGGGCTCAGATCATCTGCTAGGGCTTGGGTCCAAGTGCAGTATTGTGGGGAGTAAAAAATAGAACCATATAAATAAAAATAAATTTTTAGTCCACTAAACGTACTTTATGTTTCCAATCCAGAGAAACCAAGAGCTGGGGGGAGGTTTGCACATTGTTATTGGGTTCCATCTCTTCTGGGCCCTTTCAGTTGGAGTTTATACTGATAACTTCAATTTCAGGCTAGTAATACAGAGTTCTTCCTCTCCTTCCACCATTCCTTATCTGTATTTCTCATCCCCATAGTGAGAACCCTAGTTCCTCCATCCTACAGCATGCACAAAACAGTTTTAGAGTTGCTTCTTGAGTGGTACTACCAGCAAGTTGGTGCAGCTTTACTACTAAGTAAAGATCAAGATTTTTTGGCAGTTATTTTGGTGTTTAGAATGTAGCCTAATACTAGGAGAATACAGTTCAAAGGTAGCTTGAATTAATTCTTCTTTCTGGGTGGCAATGCATTTGATATCCACATAGACTCATTTTTTGTTGTCGTTGGTATTCAATTTTAGTTTCCTTTTTCCATCCTTTCATTTAATTTTTTCTTTTGAATATGTAAAACATATGCATAGTTCAAAAGTCAAAATCATAAAAAGAGTATCCTCAGAGAAATCTCAGTCCCACCTATGCTTGCCCGCTCCTTTTCCACCAACCCCCAAGTGTAAATGTTTTCATTAGTTTATGAGTTATCCTTTCTGTATTCCTTTTTGCAAAAATGAGCAGATAGTTATACACATTTTTATTCTCCCTTCTTTCTTACAGAAAGGGTAGCCTGGTATGTACACCCTTTGGTCCTTTGTTTTTTTCATTTAAAATGTATTCTAGCAGTCACTCCGTATCAATTCACAGACTCGTCCTCATCCTTGAGTACTCCATTTGGTGGATAGACCAGAGATTAGTCGACCAGTTTCTCATGGATAGACATTAAGTTGTCTCCAATATTTTACTATCAGAAAGAACGCCAATTTATTAAAACCCTGTTGCTACATTACTTTGTACTTGAGGAGGTCTGTGGTACAGAGCAAATTCCTAGAAATAGAATTGCTGGATCAAGGCTCTGTCAGCACCTTCCAAATTCTTTTACCAGGCCTTTCGTGCATACCTCCAGCCCCCTTGGCCCCCAAGCCCCCAGAGTCTAGGGGGGTCTGTCTTCACCTAGTTTGCTATAGGGGTCACTGTTCACTCAGGCCCACCTTCCTCAGTTTACCTGAGCTCACCTGCTGCTGCGAGTGACCCCTCCCGGGTCACCCACAGGGACCCCCCAAGCCCCAGCCTCTCTCCTTCCTCATCGGGCCCAGGGGAGCCCATTTCAGTGTGAAAGCAGAGGCGGCGAGGGAAGGGTTTCTGTGAAGCACGGTGGGAAATCCTCTGCCGTGATGTGACGGTTAGTGGTGAGCGTATAGATCCCGTGTGCCCGAGTGGCCATTTGCAAACCCGCCCCCGGTGAGCAGAGTCAGAAGGTCTCAGTGAACTGCTTGGAAGTATCCTCAGTATTCTCACTGGGAAATTGACCTTATTGTCCTAAAAAGCAAGCAGACTCACATACTTCATATACTCACTTACCTGCACGGGGAACTTGCTCATTTCAATCAACACCTGCTGAAGTTCGTGTTTTCGTGGGGTGTGCTACCACAGCAGGTTATCCAAGGCTTGACAGCAGCACTTACTAATCCAAACTATAAATAATTATGCATTTCTTTTTTTAATTTAAGAGTTTTTCTGTCTGTAAAAAATAATACATTTTAATGTGAAATTTGTAAAATAAACAGAAATTAAAGACTGAACAAAGTATAAAAGATTGCTTTTAATGTGCCAAACAAGATATAACAACAATTTAATTCTTGGTATCATTTTCATTTATTTAATCTGCCAGAAAGTAATTCTCTAGTGGCAAGAAAAATGTCAGATACATTTTCTAAAAATTTCCCCTTTATGAAATAATAACATGCTCGTTAATAGAAAAATAGAAGAATATCACCCATGTTTTCTCATCTAAAGACCATTTAGTGTATTTCTTCCTGTGTATATATTCCTTCTTTTATGTATAAATATTTTTATTTTGTGTTATTAATCCTTTGTTAATACTATTTTAATGACTGCATCATATTCATCAAATGCATTTGTGATCAATAAATGTTTATTGAATGGATTGGTAAGTAGCATTGCTGAAATTTGAAACTTTAAATCTGAACAGATAAAGTTTAGAAACAAATCTGGTAACATGTCTCACTGATTGTGCATGGTAAATTTTGCTAGTCAATATCCCTAGCATAATAAATGGTGTTATAAGAGGTATCACGTTAGGAGTCAGGAAACCAACACACAGCAGCAACGGGAGTGTCGGTGCAGTAGGAAGAAAGATTTCTTGGAAGTATAGGAGGGAATTCATGTAGGAACTTACAGAACCTTCTCTGCAAAGTGATCACGCAGAATCAGATGAGTTTCATGTTTGAATCAGAGCAGTTTTATATTTATGTTTCCCTAAAATCTTTCACAGGGGAAAAAGAGTAAACACTTATTCTTGTCCTCTATTATAAAGAGCAATATTTTGCCATAATACTGAATTATATGCATCTAAAATTTGATTCAAGAATCAGAAATCATTCATCATTCAATGTGCATAACTTGCCTAAACTTATGTCTTCAGACATATTTAGCAGGACTAAAGTTAACCATTAAACCTCAGGAGAAAATAGAAGAAAATAAAACCTCCAACTATTTTTCTGGACAATACTCCAGCTTTCTTAAATGTTGTGGACAAGGAGCTGCAATGTTTGGTAATTCCTATGCTACTTTATATCTATATCACACATCTATTTTAGGTGGGAGACAAATAGGCAGTGGCGAGACTGCAAATCTCAAAAGCCCACATCACATACCCTTCTTGATGGCACCTAAAAGGCGAATAGTCCCCATTTCCAACTCTTGGTGGGAACCTGGTCTGAGCAACAGAGAAACATAAAGGTTGTGCTATGTTATTGCATTTTCTCTCTTTTTTAATTGAAATTTTGTTGAGATAATTGTAGATTCACGTGCATTTGTAAGAAATAATACAGACAGATCTTGTGTATACTTTGCCATTTCCCCAAAGGTAATGTTTTGCTAAACAATAGTATAATATCACAAGATATTGGTATTGATACAATCCACCTACCTTATTCATATCTTCCATTCCCCATTTGTCTCTGTGTGTGTGGGTATTAAGTCTACACAGTTTTTTCACCTGCCCACAGTCAAGACATTCAACAGTTCCAACACCACAAGGAGCCTTGCATTGCCCTTTTATAACCACACCCACTTCTCTCTCTCCCCCACCTCCCCTTCCTTATCTACTGGCAACTACCAATCTGTTCTCTAAATTTCTAAAATTTTGTAATTGAGAGAATGATATATAAATGAATACTACAGTATGTAACCTTTTGGGATTGACTTTTTTTACTCAGCATGATTTCCTGGCAATTCATACAAGTTGCTACATGTATCAATGGCTTGATCTTCTTCTCTTTCTTTTTTTTTTTTTGGCAGAGTGGGCTTCCTTGGTGTGGATGTACCAGTTTGTTTAACCACTCACCTGTTGAAAGACACCGGAGCTGATACCAGTTTTTGGTTATTACAAATAAAACCACTATGAACATTCATTTACAAGTTTTAGTGTCAACGTAAGTTTTCATTCTCTGGTATAAAGCTCAAGATGAGATTGCTGGGTTGTACAGTAATTGCTTATTTAGTTTTATAAGAAACTGCCAAACTGTTTTACAGAATGGCTGAAACTTTTTACATCCCACCAGCAATATATGGTGATCCAATTTCTCCATATCCTCACCAGCATGTGGTGGTGTCACTATTTTTTATTTTAGCCATTCTAGAGGTGTGTGGTGATTGTGGTTTTAATTTGCATTTCCCTGATGGCTACTGATGGTGAACATCCTTCCCTGTGCTTATTTGCCATCTGTATATCCTCTGTGGTGAAATGTCTGTTCATGTCTTTTTCTCATTTTCTAATTGCAATGTTTGGTCTTTTGCTGTTGAGCTTTGAGAGTCCTTTATATAGACTAAATACTAATCCTTTGTCAGATAGGTGACTTGAAAATATTTTCTATCAGTCTGTACTTGTCTTTTCATCCTTTTCACATGGGACTTTCTAATTTAACAATTTTTCATTTATGAATTGTGCTTTTGGTGTCAAGTCTAAGAACTTTTTGCCTAGCTCTAGATCCTGAAGGTTTTCTCCTATGTTTTTTCCTAAATGTTTTATTTATTTATTTATTTATTTATTTATTTATTTATTTATTATTGGTCTATTGATGTCTAATTACTCCAGCACCATTTTTAGAAATGCTCTAATTCCTCTTTAGAATTGCTTCAGATCCTTTGTTAGCAATCACTTGTGCATATTTGTTTGAGTCTGTTTCTGGATTCTCTGTTCTCTTCCATCAGTCCATGTATCTAGTCCTTTGTCAGTGCCACACTGTCCCTGATATTGGGAAGAGTGATTCTAAGCTTGTTTGTGTCTACAGAAATCTTGCTGGAGTTTTGATGGGAATTGCATTGAATCTATAGATCAATTTTGGGAGAATTGACATCTTTACTATTTGAGTCTTCCAGTCATGAACATGGAATGCCTCTCCATTTATTAAGGTCTTTAATTTCTTTCATCATCATTTTGTAATTTTCAGCATACTGATTCTATACCTGTTTTTTCAACGTACACCTATTTTGTTTTATTTGGAGTCATTGTAAATGGCATTGTGCTTTTAATTTTGGTTTCCATATGTTCACTTATAGTATATAGAAATGCCATTGGTTTTTTTTTGTTGTTGTTGTTGGCTTTGTATTCTACAAACTTGCTGAAGTCACTTATTTATAACAGAAGGTTGTTTTCTTTTCTTGTAGATTTCCTGGGATTGCCTACATAGACAATCATGATATCTGCAAATAACAATGTTTTATTTCTTCCTTTCCAATTTTTATGCCTTTTATTTCTTTTTCTTGACTTATTGCAGTGGCTAGAACATCCAGTACTATTTTGCATAGGAGTGATATGAATAGACCAACTTGCCTTATCCCAGTTTTAGGAGGAAATCATTCAGTCTTTCACCATTAAGTATGATATTAGCTGTAGGTTTTTCATAGATGATCTTTCCCAAGTTTGGAAAATTCCCTTTTATTCCTTACTTGCTGAGATTTTTTTATTTGATCATGAATGCATGTTAGATTCTGTCAAATACTTTTCTGTTTCTGTAGGTGTGATGTGATTTTTCTTCTTTAACTTATTCATATATTAGATTGTATGAATTGATTTTCAAATGTTGAACATAGCTTTGAATAACTTGGTCTTATGTTTATCCTCTTGGTTCTGTTTCTCTGGAGAACCCTGGTTGGTACAGACTGCCTCAGGAGCAGCACGGTCAGAGGGAAGTTTTCATACGGTAGATTCCATCTATTGTACAGCAAAGCATCTAATAACCATGAAAACAGGTCATCACCTCTGTTGTTTATAGTTAAAGGATTTAGTGAGATAATTAGTAAAGAACCTGACTTTCAATGTTGTTATACAGAAAGCAGTTATAGGAAAGTTGACCTAAGGGTAGTTTGCAGGAAGAGTGAGGAGCAGTTGAAATCTGTTGCTCATGATGGAGGCTTCAAGGGCTGGGGTGGTGAGAGTAGCAGTAGAGAGGAAGAGGCTGCTTTAAAAAAATTTTTTCACAAGATTCTTCAGTGTTTGGAGGCTGAAAGTAAGGGGTTAAAAAGAAGAACTCAAAGATGACGTCAAGGGTGAGCCTAGATACCAGGGACATGGGTTTTGCGGCCTCCCTGAGTGAAGTATATCCTGGATATCAACATGTAAGCCAGGGGGTTATAGCATTCTTGTTTAAAAAATGATAGATATTCTAAGTTCTGATTTTGACAGCTGCAGGAAAATAAAGAACTCAGCCTATTGATACAAGTGACCAAGATCTGATCAATCTTCGCAGAGGAATAATCTGATTACATAGTTGGACTACAACGGATTATCCCCATGATGCAACTTTGAACTCTGAGAATACCTCAGCTTTTCATTTAAGGCACTGAAATAGTGGAGTCACTCCTCCGAGAGGAAATTAAGAGAGAGAAAAGCATACTGGTGCCTGGAATGAAGGAGAGAAACAATGCAAGAAGGAAGAGTTGTAATGGTCTCTAGAGAAATCAATATGCATAAATTAAGGAATGGGGAAAAGGGAAATGTGGTTGCAACAGAGAAGATTTAAGTAGAAACTTGGTAAAATGAGTGAACATAAGCCAAATATATAAAAATTAATATACTTTGCAGGCATAATCATGTACTTCACTTCAAGTTTGAATTTAGCTCAATTTTGTTTTCATCTTATCTCTCATTTTCTTGTAAGACCTTTGGGTCTTAACATTTAGGATTGGAAGTTGAAATCCCATTATCAGAAAGTAACAAATCGAAAAACATTTGAATGAGAAGTATTTTAATGGATTGGTATCTTTAGATAATAATGTTAAATGTGTCTGTATCTGTATTACTTAACCTTCAAATTTTTCTTCTTTCCATCTCTGTTTTTTATTATCTCTTCCAACAAATTGCCTTTGCCATCAGCCCTTAAGATAATAAAATACAGTGCTGAAATTAGGAATGAATGAATTTTCCCAGATGATACATAAATAGTGCCAACCACTATAGTTTTGAAAAAACTAGACTCAGTGCTTTGAGGAAGAAAGAAAGAAATTAATTAAGTTGTGTTTGTCTGATCCCTGCAGCCTGTTAGTATTTTATTACCTTACATGGCAAAAGGGACTTTGCGGATGTGATCAGGCTAAGGCCCTTGAGACGGGGCGATGATCTGGATTGTCCAGGCAGGCTGGATGTAATCACAAGTGTCCTTAACAGTGGGAGAGGGAGGCAGATAAGGAGAATCAGGAGAGGCGACTAGAGAATAAAGTCAGGGAGATGCAACGTTGTTGGCTTGGAAGTTGGAGCAAGAGGCTGTGAGCCAAGGAATGCAGGCAGCCTCTAGAAGCTGGAAAAGGCAGAAAACAGATTCTACCCAGAGCCTCCAGAAAGGATTGCAGTGCTGCCGACACACTGACTTTATCCCGGTGAGACTCATTTCAGACTTCTGACTACAGAACAGTAAGATGCTAAATTTGCACTGTTTTAAAATCTAAGTCTGTGGTGATTTGTTATAGCTCAGTAGGAAACAGATACAGCTGCAAAAACCTAAATTGTTTACTGACAGAGAGAGAAACAGAGAGAAAGAGAAGGTGGGGGTAGGATGGAGAATGTAAAATGGGAGAGAAGAGAGAACAACAGAGAGATCAGTAGAGAAAGGCCGAGATAAAGACAAAGAGACAGGTAAGAACAGCAGTAGGACTTCCCAGATTGCCAACCCATGGAATTATGAGAAGTAATACATCACTGTTGTTTAAACCACTAAGTTTTGGGATGATCTGTGATTTAATGATAGATAAATAGATCGATAAATATGCTCCACTTCTGGCCGGTGAGGCACGAGGGGAGTGTTCTAGTTTGCTAATGCTGCCGGAATGCAAAACACTAGAGATGGATTGGCTTTTATAAAAGGGGGTTTATTTGGCTACACAGTTACAGTCTTAAGGCCATAAAGTGTCCAAGGTAACATATCAGCAATCGGGTACCTTCACTGGAGGATGGCCAATGGTGTCTGGAAAACCTCTGTTAGCTGGGAAGGCACACGGCTGGCATCTGCTTGCTCCTAGGTTGCGTTTCAAAATGGCGTTCTCCAAAATGTCTGCATCAGCTTCCAACGGCCACCTTCAAAATGTCTGTCTCAGCTCCAGCTAGCTGTGAGCTCCTTCTGTCTGAGCTTATATAGTGCTCCAGTAAACTAAATAAGGCCCATGCTGAATGGGCAGGGCCACACCTCCATGGAAATTATCCAGAGTCATCACCTACAGTTGGGTGGGTCACATCTCTATGGACACTGAGCCAATAGGTTCCAACCCAATCGACACTAAAATGTCTGCCCCCACAAGAATGCGTTAAAGAATATGGCTTTTTCTGGGGGACATAATACATACAAACCCTCAAAGGGAGTCTGCTGTAAAAGGCTTTCCTTGATGATAAAAAAGTTATAAAAAAAGTTACACAAGAAGAAACAGTTCATGTTTTTCTGCCTTGAGATCTTTTCCTGAGGATACCATCCCCAGAACCATGCTGCCTTCTTGGAGCAGAGGGTAAAGAGGATGACGAGAGCTGGGTGCCTGGAGTGGAGAGAGAAGCTGTGAGCCTGGTACCCTCGGGCAGAGTGAAAATGAGAACGACACAGGGAACAGGCTTCCCCTTTTAAGGAGGCTGACCAACACTTCCCTCCCAGGCAGCAGGGAAGAAAATGTATTAGAGCTGAGGTATCCACAGGGGTTCCTCAGGAAAATGGAAATAAATCTAGACAATTAAGCAAGAAGGGGTTTAAGACAGAGAATGGGCAATTGCAAAACTGAAGGCCTGAAGGTACACACTTGAAGGGGGGAGTCTCTTGTGTTCAGGCAGACTGTGAGATTTCAAGGAGTCGGGAAGTTCTAGGTTCAGCAGGATCCCCACTCCCCCTCCCATGCATTCACAGCTGCCTCCAGCACAGATGCAGGGAATATACAGGAAAATCCCAGGAGACTGCTTCCAACTTCCCATCTGCCAAAGCCCTCAGATCTGCCCACCAGAGCTGAGGAATGACAATGAGCACACATTTACGTAGAGTGTGACATCGGTTAGATGAAAATTAAATTTCTGTTTCTCTTCTGATTTCCAAATCTCAGGCACATGTCTTTAGTTGGCAGAATCCAACTTGGAATTTTGCTGGCAGGGATTCTGGTAAATGCAGCACTCAGAGTTCCAGTACCTGAAATACAAGAGAGAACAATTTAGGAGAAAATGGTACTGAGTGGCCCCCAGGCACAGTGGTACATCTGGTCAACCACAGCATCCTGTCTTCTTCAGGAGCAGAGTCAGAGCCCAAAGGAGGAAGCCTTAAACCCTCCTTCGAGCTGCTGTTGTGTTTAGTGGGCTTTTCAGCACTGTCTGCACCCTCTTTTAACTTTAAGAATAAACCTGCAGAATAAGAGTTAAGATTGAGAGAAGAGTTAGGATCAACAGTTGTTTATTGAGCACCAGCTTTATGCTTGGCCTTGATGTTGCCGTTGAGAAGACAGCTCAGGTGTCCAGGTCTGCCTGCAACTGTCCTGGTTTTGCACTGAAAGTCCCGTGTCCCAGGGAAGCCCTTGGTCCCTTGCAGACTAGGATGGTTGGTAGCCCTCAATACAAAAGTGAACAAGGCCGTCTTTGTCCTCAAGGAACTCATTCAAGTTGGGGAGCTCAGAGACAGAGATTTTGCACATAAAAATAACACAAAGGGCACACTATGTACATATAGTGCAGCATCAAGTTGTAAAGAATTTAAAGTATTTATATATTGGTTCATCTATTGGTTTTACAAAAGAAGCTAGCTGTTCTATCTAGTGCATGAAAGATAGTTATCTTAGGACATAATTTTGTTTTCAGAAGGATCACTTATATTCCTTCAGAGGGGATAAATATAAGACAAGTAGGTTTCATGTAGGCAACATGTCGAAGGGGTCACAGGGGCCAGGGAAAGGAGAATGGAGGCCCTGGTCCTGCCTCTGGGATCAGCGATGGTGGAAGCTCTTTGATGGGTGAGGAAATCCTGACTGAGTGCGGTGGGGTAGGAAGACACCCCAGCCTCCAAGGGAGCTGATCAGGACAGGAGGGGCCTGGACCCAGCTCCAGGGCCTTGGGGTTCACTGTGGTATCACGGGTGATCACGGGACTCCAAACCCCCACCCCCAGGGGCTGTCAGGGCGACCATAGAGTTTATCTTCTGAGAGTGAAATGGAGCCTCTTCATAAATACAGCACTTGAGCCAGGTGAGCGCGGAGCCTGTCCTGGGGAGCCTCAGGCAGCCTGTCACCCCAACTACATTGCCCTGCATTTGAATCCGATTCAATTTCAGGAAGGTTCTGCACGCTGTGTGGCTGAGGTGTCCTCAGGGCACCAGCAAACCAAATGGGCAACAGCAACAAGGACCTCAGATATTTTCAAGAAAAGAAAATCTAGCAAGACCCTATTTTAATTTTAGCACATATATGTTTTGTGTTGTTTTGGAAAATAAAATTTCTTTAAATAACTTGGTTTGCAGCAGTATTAAGAGTACCAGAAGCAAAATGACCTCTCCAACACTTAGGGACCTGAAACGTCTCACTTGGCAAAGGTGGAGCACTCCTTGCTGAGGATAGCAAAGGTGGAGCACTCCTTGCTCCCCTGTGCCTTGGGGAGGGGAGGGAAGGATGGCTGTCACCATCAGTAGGAAGAACTGGAGGCCCACGGCGCACGTCTCTTTGCAAAGCCCACACTCTCTTCCTTTTGGACACAACCCTTCCCCTCTCTCTTTCCCACTAACTAGACACAAGGCCGAGTGCAATGTTATCCAACAGCAGCAGCACTGAGTCAGACGGGGAGACGTGGAGAAGGGCGTGCAGCTCTCGGTGGCCTGGCCCTGGGGGAAAGAGATAGCAGATAGCTGCCAGGCCCTGCCCAGGCCCCCGGCCCTCTGCAGCTTCCTGGTGTCATTTGCAGCTAAAGAAGGACTTATCAGAGCCTCATTCTCGAGGTCAGGAATCCTTAAAACATCTCTGCAAGTATTTATTTCCTTGAGACCTGGAGCTCAGCAGGATAGGGAAGGAGGAAGGAGCGGGCAGTGGCTGGAGCAGACCTGGGTGGGCTCCCTGCGCCCCTTGCTGATGCTAAACCGTGTAAGAAGCAGGCTCCGCTGTTCCAGGTAGGACTTTCCTGAAGGGCTCGTTTATTTTTATGGGGATATGTGTTGCAAAACGTTCTTCACTTAGTATATTGTAGGGATTTTGCATGAGTAAATAAAGCTCGGCACGATCATAGAAGAGCAGCTTAGTATTCTGCTGGATGGATTTACCCCAATTACTTTCACCAGCCTACTAGTGTTAGACATTCAGATTGTTTCCCATTTTTATTCATAAAAATGAAAATAATTTACCATTTTTAAACATCTGTCTTTGCTCAGTTTCCTCAGTTTATCCTTCCTTAAGATAAATATTTTGAGGTGGCTTTGCGGGGGGAGAGGATATAACAAGTCAAAATTTTCATGTACGTGGTTTGTAAAAGGCGCCAGAACGCACCCTTCCACCACCAGCACTGGACAATCGACATTTCCACTCATGCTTGTTAAAAATGGCCATAATCATTCTGTTTGCATATTTGCAAATCTGATGGGCAAAAATTAGCATACTGGTATTTTAATTTTCATTTATTATAACTAATGAGATGAAATATCTTTCTAACATTTTTCTATTTCTGTTCCTTCTTTAATGGATTGATATTTAAGTCCATTGCCTATTTTTCTAGGGGGTGTTTGAGGGGTTTTTTTGTGCTGATATTTAAGCACTCTATATTCCAAAAATATTAGACCTCTGTCTCATAACTTCTATATATCCCTCTCCAGTTCCCTCTTCCCTGCTTCAAATCACCCAGCTTCTGGCCTTAATTCTGAGGAATACGTGTATTTGGCAGAGCCCAGGTCATGTGCGCAGATCGGAGCCATGAGGGAGGCTGGCAAAGGGGGTATCTGGAAGACGAGGGATAATTTCAGGCAAGAGGGGTGTGTAGCAGTAGAGCTGCCCAAGGAAGGTGAATGCAACTGGGAGAGAGGCTGCAGACAGGTTTTTCCAAATGGTGAGTCAGTTTCTCCAATGCCATACATTAGAAAATCCATTTTTCCCCTACTGAACTGAATGTCTCATTTATGGTCTACTGATATCCTGCAGTTCCTCAGTTTGTTTCCCAACTCTAAAGTCTTACAGGCTAGAACACTTTAAGATTGTAAGTTTCTAATACATTTTTATTTCTGCTAGTGCAAGACATCCCACTCTCATTTTTCTTCTTTTTAAAAACTGTGCCTTCACAGCCTTTCACTGTCTGAGCTGCTCAAAAGTGTAAGAGATTATAAAATTCTAGATAAATTTCAAAATAATTTTGAAGAGTTTTCCCCAAATTGGTGTTCCAGTTTGCTAAAGCTGCCATTATGCAAAATACCAGAAATGGATTGGCTTTTTTAAAGGGGGTTTATTAGGTTACAAATTTACAGTTCTAAGGCCATAAATGTGTCCACACTAAGGAATCAACAAGGGGATACCTTCACTGAAGGAAAGCCGATGGTGTTGGGAACACCTCTGTCAGCTGGGAAGGCACGTGGCTGGTGTCTGCTGGTCCTTTGCTCCCAGGTTCCAGTTTCAAAATGGCTTTCTCCAAAATGCCTTTGGGCATCTGTCTCTTTTACTCTCTCTCTCAGCTCTCTGCTTGTTTCTCCTGGGGCGTTTCTCTTTAAGCATCTAGGGGTCCTCTCTTAGCTTCTCCAGGGCAAACTCTGGGTTTCATCTCTTAGCTTAGCTTCTCCAAAGGTCTTTCTGTCTGCATCTCCAAGCATCTGCAAACTCTGGATTACATATCTTAGCTTATCTCCAAAATGTTTCTCTTGGCTTCTCTGAGCTTCTTCTCTCCATGAGCTCTCATAAAGGATGCTAGTGAATGAATCATGGATGGGTGGGGTCACACCTCCATAGGAATGATCTAATCAAAAGGTCTCACCTACAGTTGGGTAGACAACATCTCCATGGAAAGACCAAGTCTGCCCCCACAATACTGCATTACAGAACACAGCTTTTGTGGGGGACACAATAGATTCAAATCAGCACAACTGGGTCTTGCCATAGAGGAACATAGCCTGTACCTCCATTTATTGAAGCCTTCTTTTATTTCCTTTATTAGAATTCAACTGATTTCTTTGTATTATTCCTATGCTTTCTTGAGGTATATTCTTATATATTCACACATACTTATATATATATAATGTACATACAAACATATGTATATATATTCATATATGCGTTTTGCTGCTTTATTGTCTGTGACATAAAATAAAGCTGTTGAATCATTTTTCCTTTTTTAATAATTTTTTTATTAGAGAATTTGTAGGTTTACAGAAAAATCATGCAGAAAATAATGCTATTCAGGTTTAGATGTTTTTTTTTGTTTTCTTAATGCTTTTTTTATTGTGAACTTTAACATATATACATGACAGTGATAAATTTTCAAAGTACAATTTAACAAGTACTTACAGAGCAAATTTCAAAGAATGTCGTGGGTCACAGTGCCTCAACTTCAGCTATTTCCATTATTGCAAAATATAACATACATACAGAAAGGTGTTAACTTTTGATGCCCAACAAGCATTTATACAGGTAATTTCAAAAATTGTTATGGGTTACAGTTCCACAATTTCAGTAGTTTCCTTAGTATGTAATATAGGGTATATACAGAAAGGTGAAGACTTTCAAAGCACAATTCAACAAGTAGCTATAGAGCAAATTTCAAATAATGTAGGGTACGGTTTCACCATGCCATTTACCTCCTTCCAGCTATTCCAACACCCCAGCATCTAATATATGTATATAATGCTTCAGTATTCATAGATTTTTGTTAAATCTTACCTTGTTTGTTACTACCCCTTCCTCTCACTTAATCTCTTCCTCCGTCTTCAGGAGTGTCTAGGCAGAGAGCATACTGAAAGGGGATGTTGACAGCATGGGGAAGGGGATGTGTCTGATTGTTGTTCTTAAAGAGACTGTTGCCTCTGGGTTTTAGGACTTCTGTGGTATAGGAACACTCTGGTGGATTTAAGTTTCTGAGACATAAAACTTAATGAGTGAATCTTTCACAGAATCTCAGGTAGGGACTTAGGTATTTGGAGGCTACCCTTGGCTGGGGCATGGCCTACTGTGGCCATTTGGGATATCTAGCTGGAGCTTGCATAAGAGAAACCTTCAGGATAGCCTCTTCACTCTATCTGGGATCTCTTAGCCACTGTGACCTCAGCTTGTTACCTTCCTTTTCCCCCTTTTTGGTCAAGTAGGCATTTTCAATCCCTCACTGCCAGGGCCAGGCTTATTCCTGGGAGTCATATCTCACATTGCCAGGGAGATTCTTTCCCCTGGGAGTCATGTCCCTTGTTGGGGGGAGGTTGATGAATTTATTTGCCAAGTTGGGCTTAGAGAAAGAAAGGCCACATCTGAGCAACAAAAGAGGTTCCCTGGAGGTGCCTCTTAGGCATAATGATAGAAGGGCTCAGCCTCCCATTTACAACCCCAAGTTTCACAAGAGCAAGCCTCAAGTTGAGGGCTTGATTTATGATGTAGTGGGCTCCTAATTTCACTTATTATATATTCTATCTCAAGATAAATGATCAGTTTCTTACATTATCTTCACTTAGTTGTACAGTCATCATCACTCTTAACTTTAAACAATTATCATAACATAAAACATCCCAGAGCTCTTATCAGCTGCTAATTAATCATCCCTAGTATTAGTGTAGTGTTGGTAAGATATTTCTATTAAATATAGTCTTTAATACATAATGGGTAGTTTTTCCATACCACTCTGTTAACCCTCTGCACCAGTGACATACCTTGTAAGTATATCATGCTAACACTTGTTTGGGTTTGTGGTGCTACTCTGTGGATTACATGCCTTTAAACAACCATTTACGAACATGTTCACCTTCAATGTGTCACTGATACTTATAATCCCATTAATGAACCATAGTCACACCTGACCATTTCCATGCCATTACTCATTATCATACCTGTACATATTAGATTATCATCCCCCCTTCACTAGCTTCTATGTATCTCTAGGTCCCCTATATTCTACATTATAAGACACTTATTTTACATTTTTCATGGAGTTCACATTAGTGGTAACAGACAATATCCCTCTTTCCATTTGTGTCTTGCTTTTTTCACTCCGCATTATGTCTTCAAGTTTCATCCATGTTGTCATATGTTTCACAACCTTGTTCCTTCTCACTGCTTCAGTGTTCCATCATATGTATGTACCACATGTTGTTTAAGCACTCATTTGTTGAAGGACATTTGGATTGTTTCTATCTCTTGGCAATTGTGAACAATGATGCTATGAACTTCAGTGTGCAAATATCTTTTCATGTCACTGCTTTCAGATCTTCAGGGTATATACTGAGGAGTGAAATTGTTGGATTGTAGGGTAACTCGATATCTAGGTTTCTGAGGAACTGCAAAACTGTCTTCCACAGTGGCAGTACCATTATACAGTCCCACCAGCAATGAATAAGAATTCCAATTTCTCCACATTCTCTCCAGCATTTGTAGCTTCCTGTTTGTTTAATGGCAGCAATTTTTATTGGTGTGAGATGATATCTCATTGTGGTCTCGATTTGCATTTCCCTACTAGCTAGTGAAGATGAAGATTTTTTCATGTGTTTTTTAGCCATTTATATTTCCTCTTCAGAGAAATGTCTTTTCATATCTTTTGCCCATTTTATAATTGGGCTGTTTGTACTATTGTTGTTGAGTTGTAAGATTTCTTTATATATGCAAGATACTGGTCTCTTATCAGATACATGGTTTCCAAGTATTTTCTCCCATTGCATTGCCTACTTCTTCACCTTTTTTTGAGAAATTCCTTTAAGGTACAGAAGCTTTTGATTTTGAGGAGTTCACATTTATCTATTTTTTCTTTCATTGCTTGTGCTTTGGGTGAATTAGATTCTTTTCTAAGAATCTACCTCCTAATTCTAGGTCTTGAAGAGGTTTCTGTACATCATCTTCTAGGAGTTTTATGATATTGTCTCTTATATTAAAGTCTTTGATCCACTTTGAGTTAATTTTTGTATATGAGGTGAGGTAGGGGTCTTCTTTCAGTCTTTGGGATATGGATATCCAGTTCTCCCAGTCCCATTTGTTGAAGAGACTGTTCTGTCCTGAACTGGGATTTGGGGGCCTTATCAAAATCAGTCGATTGTAGATCTGGAGGTCTATTTCTGAATTCTCAATTTCATTCCATTGATGAATATGTCTATCTTTGTGCCAATACCATGCTGTTTTGACTGCTGTGGCTTTATAGTAGGTTTCAAAGTCAGGAATTGCAGGTCCTCCCACTTTGTTTTTCTCTTTTAGAATGATTCTAGCAATTTGAGGCCCCTTTCCCTTCCAAATAAATTTAACTAGCTTTTCCACAGCTGAAAAGTAGGTTGAAATTTTGATTGGAATTGCATTGAATCTGTAGATCAGTTTGGGTAGGATTGACATCTTAACGACATTTAGCCTTCCTATCCATGAACACGGAATATCTTTCCATCTCTTTAGGTTCCTTTTTATTTCTTTTAGTAAAGTTATGTAATTTTCTGTGTAGAGGTCTTTTATATCCTTGGTTAAGTTTATTCCTGGGTACTTGATTTTTTTTTTTAATTGCTACTGAGAATGGACTCTTTTTCTTGAGTGTCTCTGCAATTTGTTCATTTCTAGCATATAGAAACATTACTGACTTATGTGCATTAATCTTGTATCTCGCTACTTTGCTAAATTTGTTTATTAGCTCTCGTAGCTGTATCGTCGATTTCTCAGGGTTTTCCAGATATGAGATCATATCATCTGCAAATAATGACAGTTTTACTTCTTCCTTTCCAATTTGGATGCCTTTTATTTCTTTGTCTTGCTGGATTGCCCTGGCTAGCACTCCCAGCACAATGTTGAATAACAGTGGTGATAGCGGGCATCCTTGTCTTGTTCCTGATCTTAGAGGGAAGGCTTTCAGTCTCTCACCGTTGAGTACTATGCTGGCTGTGGGTTTTTCATATATGCTCTTTATCATATTGAGGAAGTTTCCTTCAATTCCTACCTTTTGAAGTGTTTTTATCAAAAATGGATGTTGGATTTAGTCGAATGCTTTTTCAGCATCTATCGAGATGATCATTTGATTTTTCCCTTTTGATTTGTTAATGTGTTGTAATACATTGATTGATTTTCTTATGTTGAACTATCCTTGCATGCCTAGAATCAACCCCACTTGGTCATGGTGTATGATTTTTTTTTAATGTGCCTTTGGATTCAATTTGCAAGAATTTTGTTGAGAATTTTTGCATTTATATTCATTAGGGAGATTGGCCTGTAGTTTTCCTTTCTTGTGGCATCTTTATGTGGTTTTGGTATTAGAGTGATGTTGGCTTCATAAAATGAGTTAGGTAGTGTTTCATTTTCTTCAATTTTCTGAAAGAGTTTGAATAGGAATGGTGTCAGTTCTTTTTGGAAAGTTTGGTAAAATTCCCCTGTGAAGCCATCTGACCGTGGGCTTTTCTTTTTTTTTTATGTTCTTTGATTTTAGCTCTTGCTTCCTTTTTAATGTATCCATTTAGAGCTATAAATTTCCCCTTCAACAGCACCTTCACTGCATCCCATAAGATTTGATAAGTTGTGTTGTCATTTTCATTAGTCTCTAGATATTTAGCAATTTCTCCTGCAATTTCTTCTTTGACCCACTAATTGTTTAAGAGTGTGTTGTTTAACTTCCAGATATTTGTGAATTTTCTATATCTTTGATAGTTATTGACTTCTAGCTACATTCCATTGTGGTCAGATAATGTGCTTTGAATAATGTCAATCTTTTTAAATTTATTAAGACTTGTTTTATGCCCCAGCATATGATCTATCCTGGAGAAATTTCCATGAGCACTAGAGAAGAATGTGTATCCTGGTAATTAGGGATAGAATGCTCTATATATGTCTGTCAAGTCTAATTCATTTCTCACATTGTTTTGGTTCTCAGTTTCCTTATTGGTCTTCTGTCTGATTGTTCTAACTATAGGAGACAGTGGTGTACTGAAGTCTCCCATGATTATTGTGGAAACATCTCTATTGCTTCCTTCAGTTTTGTCAGTGTTTGTCTCAGGTACTTTGGAGCACCCTGATTGGGTGCATAAACATTTATGATTGTTATTTCTTCTTGGTGAATTGTCCTTTTTATTAGTATATAGTGTCCTTCTTTGTCTCTTTTGACATCCTTGCATTTAAAGTCTATTTTATCTGCAATTAGTATTCCTATCCCTACTTTCTTTTGGCTGTAGCTTGCTGGAATATTTTTTTTCCATCCTTTCACTTTCAATCTGTTTGTGCCGCTGGGTCTAAGATAAGTCTCTTGTAAACAGCATATTGATGGTTCATATTTTTAAATCTGTTCTACTAATCTATATCTTTTAATTGGGGAGCTTAATCCATTTACCTTCAATGTTATTAGTGTGAAGGCAGTTCTTTAATCAGCCATATTATCCTTTGGTTTTTAGATGTCAGATCTATTTTTCCCCTCTCTCTTTATTTTCTTTAAGTTATCCTTACTAATACTCTTCATTCTGTGCCCTTCTCCAGGCCTCTGTCTCCTGTCTTATTTTCTTAGCTGGTAGAGATTCCTTTAGTATTTCTTGTAAGGCAGGTCTCTTGTCAACAAATTCTCTCAGCATTTGTTTGTCTGTGAATATTTTAAGCTTTCCCTCGATTTTGGAGGAGAGCTTTGCTGGATAAAAGAATTCTTGTCTGGCAATTTTTCTCTTTCAGAATTTTAAATATGTCATACCTCTGCCTTCTCACCTCCATGGTGCCCAATGAGTAGTCAGTACTTAGTTTTAGGATGTTTCCCTTGTACGTAGTGAATCACTTCTCTCTTGCTGCTTTTCAGAACTTTCTCCTCTTTAGCATTGGACAATCTGATCAGAATATGTCTCAGAGTGGGTTTATTTGGATTTATTCTATTTGGAGTTCATTGGGCATCTTTGATTTGCATATTTATGTTGTTTGGAAGGGTGGAAAGTTTTCCTCAACAATGTCTTTGAATACTCTTCCAAGCCCTTTACTCTCCTTTTCACCTTATTGAACACCAATGATTCTCATAAATGTGTGCTTCATGTTGCCCATCATTTCCCTGAGGTCCATTTCAAATTTTTTGATTTTTTTCAGCATTCATTCTTTTGTGCTTTCACATTCCATCATCCTATCCTCAAGTTCACTAATTTGTTCCTTTACCTCTTTAAATCTGCTGTTATGTGTCTCAAGAATATTTCAAATTTGATCAACACTATCTTTTATTTCCATAAGATCCACTATTTTAAAAAGTTCTTCTTTATGCTCTTCTAGGGTCTTCTTGATGTCCTTTGTATCCTGAGCCATGCCATGGATATTTGTGTGTACTGCTTGGATTAATTGTTCCAAGTTCTGTGTCTCTGCTGGCTTTTTAATTTGGATGTTTAGGTTGTCCATAACTTCTGGTTTCTTCATATGCTTTATAATTTTCTGTTGTTTTTGACCTCTTAGATTTTTCTTATCTTGATAGGGTTTTTTAGGATATGCAGGATTATTTGAACATTTATCTATGATTTGGCAGAGCTATAGCTTGGTGGAGTGCACTTTCACTGTCCTACCAGCAGATGGTGCTCTTGAGCCACTTTTAGCCTCAAGCCAATTCTCCCCCAACTTCCTCTATGCAATGAGTGAGTGAGTGTCCAAACCATGTGGAAATCCAATCACTGCACTAATTTTCCATGTGCACTGGGACTGTCAGCCCTGTGGGTGGGTGGAGGCTGTGCCCTATGCAGTTTGACAGGGAGTCTGCTCCAGGACACAGTGGTCCTGGCTGTTCCTGGGGCTGCAGGTGGAGTACTCTGTTGCTGCAGAGCTGTGCATCTCACCTTTCAGCTCAAATGCCCCACAGTCCCTGTCTACCATGCGCCCGTGAGTCCCTGGGATTGGGTGAGGGCTCCTGGCTCTTCTGTGCAGCATGCTTGCCCTAGGCTGTGCACACCACAGGCTTCTGTGGGGGAAGAGTGGATGTCATCACAAGTCCACTGAATCCTGAATTCCCTCGAGGGGGCTCTTGGCCATGGGGCTGTGAAGGATTGTCTCCCCAGCCAATTGTAAAGATGGCTGCACAGGGCATGGGAAGCTGCCCCCTTCCACACTCGTCTGCCTGCTCCAGCCACCAGTCCTGGCATGGGGCTCTTGGCCTCAGGGGTTATTACCCCAGCCAAGTGCTGAAGAGGGTGCCTGGGGCGTGCAAGGCTGCTCCCCTCCATGCTCGTCAGCCAGCTCCAGCCACCAGTCCTGGCATGGGGGCTTTTGGCCGCAGGTCTGCAAAGGGTTATTACCCCAGCCAAGTGCTGAGGAGGGTGCCCGGGGTGTGCAAGGCTGCTCCCCACCATGCTCGTCAGCCAGCTCCAGCCTCCCGTTCCCCAGTGGTGTTCCGGGACAAGCACTCACAGGTCTTAGATGCTGTGTCTTTCCCTCTCCACGTACGCACTCACTGTGGGTGTGGAAGTCCTGGCCCAGCCAGTGGATCCCTGGAGCTGCCGTTCTGGAGTGCTTTCTGTCCTTTATCTAGTGTTTCTCAGGGAGGAGAATTTTGCTCTGTCTCTCCTAAACCACATCTTCCCCACTATTCAGTTTTATAAAATTATTTTGCTAAATACCTTGTTTAATTCTTTTGTTAATTCTTTTAAAATTTGATTTTCTCGTGTTCTCTTATCACTTACAAATAGTAATAAATTTTAAATTATTCTTCAATACTTATAATTCCTATTTCTTTTTCTTGACCTATTACATTAGTTAAAAGCTTCAGAGCAATGCTAAATATTGGCAGTGATAGTGGTCATCCTTGTTCTATTTAGGAAATTATATTACGCTTAGAGGTTTAGAGTAGAGATCCTCTCATCAGCAGGTAGGATGTTTGCTCGTAGTTTCTAATCTACTTTATTTACCATGTGAAGGAAATTCCAAAATTACTATGAGTTTTTATCAGGAAGGGGTATTTAAAATTACCAAATGCCTTCCTGGCATTTACTTGATTCGGTGATATTTTCACATACTGATTGTAAATGCCACTTGTTTGTGGGAGAACCTGAGACTTCTGCTCTATAACATCTCTTGCTTTCTGTGATCAGTTGGTTGCTTCCCCGTGGTGTCTGCACCCTGTTCTTCTATTCCCTGTATTTCCTGGAAACTGCGGGCAATGTCTAGAGTCTTGATGGATACAAGTTCAGTGACTTCAGAAGGAGTGTTTCAGAGGTGACCACACATCACAGCAGGAGGCACCTGAGGTCGCTCAGAAGGCTCAGGTGTTGCCAGTCAGCAGCATCTTTCCTTCAGGTTCCCCAGTAGCCTCTCGCCTACTGGTTTTAGCACCCACTGAGGAATGTTGTCTTACTCCGTTATTTTAATAAGGGTTTCAAAGGGTGACTTAAAAATATCTATTATTGTTTCTTTCCTCTTCATAGCTAAATTCTTCTATAAAGAGGAGTTTACCCTCACAAGTTTTTAGTCACCCTGAAATGCAATTTGTACAGGAAAACCAGGATACATGCTTGATTCTTTCTCTTCTCTTACCACTAGCTAGAACAAGTTGGTGCCCTGGCAACTTTAGAGAGAAAAAGGCTGACGTGCTTTTACATATCCGGTGACGTGTGATTTCTGGTATTTATTATTTCTGTGGTAATGACAAAGAGTACTTTTACTTTTAAACTGTTGAAAAAAGCTGTTAATAAGGGTCAGTAAAAAAACTTGGAGGGTAGAATCTTGTTCATCTTTTTGGGAGGTAGATATCTTTATTCCACCTCACTAATTTTCACTGCCTTCACCTAATTTTGTTCTTCTGCTTGTGACGTTTAGAGTGATTTTTCTCTGGAGGCATAGCGCATTTTTCTATTGTCTCAGGATGCTTCTACAGTATGTTTTGTGATTCATTATAAACCATGTGCTCTTTCAACTTTTCCCCTATTTGCTGAGTAAGATTATGTAGCTTCATTTTGGGGAGAGCAGTGACACATCCCTGGGACCAAGATTTGGGGTGCATGCATCCCCCTGGAAACTGAATCAAAGCTAATTGTTAACTTCTTTATATTGCACAATTCCAAGAGCCTCCTCCAAGAAAACACTAAGGAAACAAGGTGGGATGGATCTCTATTGAGAAACATCCGTTCTGCCTTCCTGATAGTAGCAATGATTTTATTATGTGATTTGGGTGATAATAAGAATGATGGTGGTGATGGTGTATGTGCTTACGTGTGATGATGATGATGGTGATGGTGTATGTGCTTACGTGTGAATTGGGAAGTGACTCTAATTTAGATAGAGTACTAGCCTATAATTCTGGATTCTGTGAATTAGGGTATGGGCAACACAACTTGCAAGGCTTCATACCGTAGATGTAGCAGCATCTTTTGTTACAGCAGGTTGTGACATTCAGGGAAGTGTCCTGCAAGCTCTGCCCGATGGGAGAGGGATAGGAGATGTCAGGGCCGAGGGGACACCACAAGGGAAGGCCCTGCCGTGTCAGAGCAGGTGCCTCGCCATGCAGGACGCTGGGTGTGCCTGGGGTGTAGGGTGGGAGGGAGCAGAAGCACCTTAAGACGCGAGCCTGGAGAAAAGGATCCACTCAGCACGGGCTGCCTAAGTCAGGGAGAAGATGGGCTATTCACCTGGCGACAGTGAGGCAGCTCAGAAAAGGGAGTATCAGGCAGGTGTTTCAGCATGCCGCTTCTGGCATATGATAAGTACTCAATAGGCAATTGTGTAACAAACGTTGGCATTTAATTTTGTTCCCCTGTGCTTTCAGACATGCATGGGGCAAGCAGAAGACGTCTTCTCTGCATCCCTGAGGGCACAATGAAAGGGGCAGGCAGGTTGCCGCTACGGCCGCCTTCTCACCCCAGTAGTGGGGTCCTTCCTTTTAGCATTTGGGTGGATCGCATGAACTCTAGCCTCAGCCAAATCCTTCTTGACCCTTAACCACCAGTCAACCTCCGTAACCCCCTAAAGCAAAGGAATAAATAAAATGAACTTTTCTGTTCTCTGGCACAGCGTAGAAGCCATTTTCTTCCTCAGCCTTGGGGAGCAGCTAAAATATGGAGAGGGTCCTTGGCCAACACCAATTTGTGTACTTTTCCTGTCCTAGAATGGGAGGTAGCAAAAAAGAATATCCAGAAGTTAAGGCTTCAACAAGATTTAGATTTGATCAGAGTTAAGAAATATAAAAGGCTTCCTGAACTTCAGAGGCTTCTGAATGTGAAGTGCTTTGATTGGCAACAAAGGAGGGGGGGCAAAGAAACCAACTTCAAGTTGTTTGTGTGTGGTTTCAAATTTAGAGTTAGAAAGAGGAGGAGAAATGTATCCTATCAAACTGTAAGATCTTGGTGGGGGCGGGGAGTGGGGAACGGGACAGAACTACATCTGAGTTTGGAATGGGTTTGAGTAGCTGAAACGGTAGAGATTCTTCCAGAAACACGTGTACATCTTGACGGGTTTCAATCCTTCATGAAGTCTTAGCGTCCTGCTGCAGCTCCCCTGAGGAAGCACCTCTGGAGAGAAGGGAAGGGCATTGCCTAAGAGCAGGGAGCGAGGCGGCCCCTGGGCTGGGACGAAAGCCCCCGCTGCCCTGCAGTGCCAAGTGGGGCACGCACAGGGGAACTTGGCGACCGAGAGGGGTGAGGCCCAGAGGCCAAGATAAACAGGAAGCTCCTAACCAAGAAGCAGACCAGGAAAGAAGCGTTAGAGCGAGCAGAACTCTCACCTCTCAAGGTTAGTAAACCTACTTTTAGAAAGGAGATTGGATGTGGCCGAGTTCACACACTTTGAATTTATAGTGTGCAGAAGGGTGGGAGCTGCAAATAAAACTGTAGGACAAAGAAAAGGGGCTACAGAAAAAGCTGTCATTCGTGGAAGGGTTGATGCTATGTAAGTTTAATGATACTTCAGTCAAAGGGTGTAGTTGAAGTACTTTTTGCTCAGTCCGTTTCCAGATTTTTATTTGTAATAGGTCTGATAGGCTAGTTCTTGAGAATGAGAAAATCGAGCTAATTTGATCAGTGTCTGGGATATCAGGCTTAATAAAGCCTGATTAAGGATGAACTTAATAAATGCTTGTTATCTACAGATTTATTTTCCTATCCAAGGTATGGCAAACATTCTCAGTAAAGGGTCAGATAGTAAACATTTTAGACTTTGTGGGCTGTACGGATTCTGTCACTACTCAACTCTGATGTTGAAGTGTGAAAACAGCTGTAGACGATAGATAAACAGATGAGCAAGGCAGTGTTCCAAATAAACTTTATTTATAAAAGCAGTCAGAGGGCTGGATTTAGCCCATGGGTCATAGTTTGCCGATCTCCATCCTAACAGAGGATTCCTGCAGAACTCAACCCAAAGTCTCTGCTTTGAATAAATTTTTTTTTTGGCGGGGGTGGGGAGGTGGGGTGTCACCCAGGTAATCTAACTCCTGGCAGTGGATCTGTGACTTGCCAAAGCCCCAAGGGCATCCTGGTCTGGAGGGAGACACACAGCACTCTCAAGGAAGACGCTTGCAAGGAGATCCTTTGAGGCAGGGACCTAGGCTCTGCTGTCCCTGAGGAGGTCTTGTAGAGCCATGCTCCTTTCTTGCTAGAACATCCCAGCAGAAGGCACGTGGTCAGACTCTTGCTTCTGAAAAAAAGAGAGGGAGCATGGCTCTTCACAATGAAGCACCTCACAGCCACTCCGAGTCATCTGTTCTCAGAATTTCACCCAGGTTTTCTGTCTTGGGGTCCTCTGCTTTCCAGCATATCAATAGCCGTCCCAGCTATTGGAATTAGAATGAATTTCCCGTCATACACATGAGGTACTTTAGGACGAGCCGGGGAAGATGGGGCTGGGTAATCGAGTAGAGACTAGAATCCTCCGGATGCTCAGAAAGGGTGGAGACAGCTTGGAAAGCAGAAAGAAGGCAGAAGCCACGGCACTGGGGGTGGAGAAGGTTCTGTGTGGGTGGAGCCTCCGAGAAGGAAGGCTGTATCCAGAAACTCTCTCCCAGCGGGGCCACAGGCAGCTCGTGATGAATCAATACTTCTGTGGTTAGCTGCGATGCGTTTCATATAGAGAAATCCAGAAATACTTTGATTAATGGCTTCCTTGAGGATGAAGCTCTTTGATGCAGACAGCTCTATTAGAAAAAACCTCAAGCCAACATCCCGTCATAAATCATGCAAAAAAATGATTGCCTGCACAACAAAAATATCTCAAGCGCAGTATCTATTTGTCTTTGGTCAGATGTTGATAAATAGGGTTCATCTTTAACTAAAGTCATCACGGCTTAAATTTGTCTCCAGCCACATGGCTTTTGGTGCCTTTCATTGGAACTTGTGACTGCTAGGTCCCTTGGTTTTCGACACTTCAGAAAGTAGCTGCACTTATGCTCTCTTCATCCCTTAAATAAATCTGCTTTGGATGCCTGGGGCATGAAGGGGTGATTAGAAGGTATTATCAACTAGTACCCACCTTCCAATAATCCTCCCATGCCTGACATTCCCCGCGGAGGGAGTTGGCTTAGGGCAGCACTGCAGGATTTGCTGGGAGTGGAGCACACTACCATATGTCTAATTTCTTTTGAACCCGTGGCCAGCCTGCCGTGCAGAGCTCTGCTTCGTTCCTGTGTTCTTCATACCTCCCTATTGTCACCTCTGCTGCATTTCATCCTACCCTGACCCCTTTCTTTTCTTGCAGATGCACACACACGCACACACACACACACATGCATAAATGATACATGTTTTGGCATTTATTGAGTGAGCATTTAATGATTCTTTTATATCATAAACCATTTATCGGACAATGGGGACTATAATCTTTTGTGTATAATCTTTTGGCTGTTAGCAGGATGCTGGGGACGGGTCGTGGGCCTCCGGACCCCAGCCTCAGAACCTGCTGTGAGGCTCGATCTGCGTCTGCAGACCACAGCGGTTGGGGGATCAAGTGATGTCAATAAATAGGTGGGCAACAGCAAAATGCAGTGATCTCTGCACTTAAAAAGACAGGGAAAGTTTAGGCCCTTGCTACTGGTCAAGTAGCAGTTCTTTTGCTTTTTTTTTTTGTAGGTGAAATTCACATTACATAAAATTAACCATTTGAAAGTGTACAAGTCAGTGGTGTCAAGTACATTCACAATGTTGTGCAACCATCTCCACTATCTAGTTCCAGACCATTTTTATCTCCCAAAAGGAAATGTGATACCCACTGGCAGTCACGCCCCATTCCCTCCTCCCCCAGCCCCAGCAGCCACCTATCTATGTTCTGTCTCCATGGATTGGCCTATTTCATACAAATGGGATCACACAAAATTTGACTTTTTATGTGTGATTTCTTTCACTTAGTATAGTGTTTTTAAGGCTCATCCCCACTGAAGCATACATTGTTACTTTGTTCCTTTTCAAGGATGAAAAATATTCCCTGTATGTAACTACCATATTGTCTTTAGCCATTTATCTGTTGATGGACATTTGGATCATTTCCACCTTTTTGCTATTGTTAATAATAGTGTATAAACATTGGTGGTACAAGTATTTGTTTGAGTTCCTATTTTCAGTTCTCTGGGGTATAAACCTGGTCATATGACAATGCATCTTTTACTGTTTGAGGAACTACCAACCAGACTTTTCCACACAGGCTGTACCATTTTACATTCCTACCAGCAAAGTATGAGGGATCCAATTTTTCCATAACCTCTCGTTCTAGTGGGTATGTTCCAGTTTGCTAATGTTGCTGTTTGAAAACACCAGAAATGGATTGGCTTTTATAAAGGGGTTTATTTGGTTACAAAGTTACAGTCTTATGGCCATAAAGTGTCCAAGGTAACTCATCAACAACAGGATACCTTCACTGGAGAAAGGCTGTTGGCATATGGAAAACTTCTGTTAGCTGGGAAGGCACGTGGCTGGCATCTGCTCCGGGGTTCTGGTTGCAAAATGGCTTTCTCCTCTCTTAGCTGCAGCAGCAAGCTCCTTCTGTCTGAGCTCTTATATAGGGATCTAGTAAACTAATCAAGGTCCACACTGAATGGGAGGGGCCACATCTGAGTTATTACCTGATTAGATAACCATCTCCATTGAAACAACCTAATCCAAAGATTCCAAGCTAATCAACACTAATATGTCTGCCCCACAAGATAGCATTAAAGAACATGGCTTTTTCTGGGGGATATAATATAGCCAAACCGACACAGGGTGTGAAGTGTTTTTTCCTTGAGTTTTCACTTGACTAATGATGTTGAGCATTTTTTTCATGGGCTTATTGGCTGTTTGTATATCTTCCTTGGCAAACTGTCTATTCTAGTCTTTGCCTAATTTTTTTTAAAAAAGGTTGTCTTTTTGTTGTCAAGTTTTAAGAGTTCTTTATATATTCTGGATATACCAAAACTGTCAGCTTCCTAGAGCTGCTTTGACAATGTACCACAAACTGAATGACTTACAACAATAAAAAGTCATTCCCTCACAGTTTTGGAGGCTGCATGTCTGAAACCCAGGGGTCAGTGGGCTCTGCTCCTTCCAAAGTCCATAGGGAATGATTGTTTCATGTCTCTCTCCTGGCTTATGGAGATGGTTTTCCCTGGCTTGTGGCATAATCCAATCCCTTCCTCCATCGTCTCGTGGCCTTCTTCTCTCTCTGTCCATCTCTTCGTGTGTCTTGTTACATGGTCCCTTATCAGTTACACGATTTACAAATATTTTCTCCCATTCTGTAGTCTGTGTTTTCACTTTCTTGATAATGTCCTTTAGTGAAGATAAATGTTTAACTTTGATGAAATCCAATTTATTTTTTCTTTGATCATCCTTTGGTGTTTTATCTAAGAATCCATTGGGAAGTCTAAAGACATGAAGATTTACCCCTATGTTTTCTTCCTAAAGTTTTATAGTTTCAGCTCTTATATTTAGGTTTCTGCATTTTGAGCTGGTTTTTCTATAGGTGTGAGGATGGAGTCCCACTCCATTCTTTTGCTAGTGGATATCCATTTGTTCCAGCCCTATTTGTTGAAGAGACTATTCTTTCTCCACTGAGTAGACGTGGTGGTGTCCTTGTCAAAAATCAGTGGACCATAAGATGTATGGGTTTACTTCTGGATTCTCAATTCTATTGCATTGGTCTATACGTCTATCCTTACGCTAATACCATATTGTTTTGTTTTGTTTTGTTTTGTAGCTTTAAAGGAGTTTTGAAATAGGGATGTTTGAGTCCTCCAAATTTGTTCTTCTTCAATATTGTTTTGGTTATTTTAGGCCTCCTATAATTCCATATGAATTTGAGGATTGGCTTTTTCCATTTCTGCCAAAAAGGGCCATTGGGATTTTGATAAGTATTGCATTCAATTTGTAGTTTGCTCTGGGTATATTACTACTGAAACAATATTAAGACTTCAAATTCATGTACATGGTATGTCTTTCCAATTATTTAGGTCTTCTTTGATTTTTTTCAGCCATGTTTTATAGTTTCAGTGTATAAGTCTTTCACCTCCTTGGTTAAATTTCTTCCTAAGTATTTTATTCTTCTAGATATTATTGGAAATGGAATTATTTTCTTAATTTCCTCTTTGAGTTGTTCATTGCTGGTGTACAGAAATACAACAAATTTGAAACTGTTGATTTTCTGTCCTAAAACATTGCTGGATTTCATTTATTTGCTCTAAGAGAGGTTTTATTTTGTTTTATTATTATTATTTTTAATGTGTGTGGATCCTTTAAGATTTTCTATCTATAAGATTGTGTCATCTATGTATAGGGATAGTTTCATTTGTTCCTTTCCAATCTGGATGCTTTTAATTTCTTTTCTTGCCTAATTGCTCTGGCTAGAACTTCCAGTTCAATGTTGAATAGAAGCTGCCGAAGTGAGCATTCTTGTCCCATTCCTCATCTTTGGGGAAAAGCTTTCAGTCTTTTGCCATTGATTATGATGTTAGCTGTGGGTTTTTCATAAATGCCCTTCACTAGCAGTAATTTCTATGGGCATTAGTTTCTTCTATCATTTGCCTTTTTGCTAACAGATCCATTCCTTAACCTCTTCTAGCATCTCTTGAAGTCCTTCACCTCTTCTGTGGTCCCAGCTTCAGCCATGCAGCCTCCATCATGGGTGGTTCTAGCTTCTCCTGAGCCTTCTAGCACTACAGGGGGAATGGTTTCCTCCAGTTTCTCCTCTCTGAGCTCCCTCCCCACCCCCTGTTTTGCTTGTTACCCATCCTTTCTTATAGTTCCTCTTATGAAATACTCTCCATTGAACCATTGAGTACAGGCTCTGTTTTTCTGAACAGACCCTAACTGGGAAACCTAGGGTTAAGGATACTTATCAGTGTCATATTTCTACATAATGACAGACCATGTCCTGGCAGTCAGTTGATTTCCCTTTATCCCCAGTGGAATCATTTTAGTCCAAGTCACTGTGATATCTTGCCCAGATTATAGCAATAGTGCCCTAATGGTTTGTTATCCTATCTTGCTCCCATCCAATCTAGTCTTCATTCATCAGCCAGAACGACGCACCTTTAGGATGTGTATGGGTGCAGCTGGCAGAAAGATGTACAATTAGGATGTGTAAGAATGCGGCTAACAGAAACTGATCTAACTGTCTTACAAAAGCAGAAAATCTATTACCTCACACAATAAACTCACACCCCAGAGTTGACGGGATTCAATTGTGCAAGGATCCTACCACCAACCCCAACTTTTCCCCATCTCTTTCTGCCATCCTCTGTGGGTTGTCTTTGTTAGATACAGGGGAAGCCATTCAAAGAAAAGGAGCATTTTAAAGGTTTGAAAGCAGGCTCGGGGAGTGTTGAGGCATCTAATTTCACTGCAAGGTAAATTTGTGCGAAAAATATTGGCTGAGTTCAGATCATAGGGAACTTGAATGTCAAAGCAAGGCGTCGAATTTTAATCAGGAAGTATTGGAGAACTCTTAAAGATATTTGCACCAGACAGTGATATGGCTGGTGTCATGATTTAGGAAGAATAATTTCTTTTAAAAGGAATGACAACCTGATCTAGGGCAGAAGGAACTAAATAAAGGAGGGAAATCTACCCAATAGATTTTAAATAATAGAGAGGTTTTTTAAGCCTTAAGGTTTTAGTCCATTGACGAATGTCAACACAAAGAGTAGTTAGGTAAATCATCGGGAGTCATCAGGCTCAGCAGTCACACGGAGCTGAAATGGTCATCTGAAAGCTTCCACCTCATACATTCTCATTTACCTGATTTGAGCCCTATGTAGCAAGTTTGCTATATTTTTCCATTTTATGTTTAAAAATAGCAGTCTCCAAATTACTTTGAATAGAGTTAAACAGATACCAGTTTTCTCCCTTTTCTCCTTCTAAATATCTTTTTATTTAGCAACTGATAAAGTTATCCAACTAAATAGTTCAGGATGGAGTGAGTGATTTTTTGAGGTGCATTTTACTGTTCCTGATCAGTGCCATAAACAAGGAATGGTATTAGAAATGCTACTTAAAAATATAACAGCTTTATTGCGATGTGCTTCATATACCATGCAGTTTGCTCATGTAATGTGTACCATCCATTTAGTATAGTCACAAAGTTGTGCAATTTCAGAGCATTTTCTTCACCCCATAAAGAAATCCTGCACCCACTAACAATCATTTCTCACCCCCCCCCCCCCCAATCAATGCTCTGTCTCCATAGATTTGGGTAGTGTGGACATTTCATGTAAGTGGGATCATATAATACGTGGTCTTTTTTGGCTGGCTTCTTTCACTTGCATCATGTTTTTAAGGTACATCCATGTTAGAGCACGTATCGTTACTTCATCTCTCTTTATTGCTGAATAATATTCCATTGTATGGCTGTAACTCATTTATAGTTTATCCATTCATCATTTGATGACTATTTGGGTTGTTTTCACTTTTTGGCTGTTATGGATGGTGCTGCTATGGAAATTCGTGTATACATTTTTATATGGACATATGATTTCAGTATCTTGGGTGTATCCCTAGGAGTGGAATTACTGCATCATATGGTGACTCTGTTTAAGATTTTGAGAAACTGCAAGACTGTTTCCAAAAGAGACTAATATTTTACCTTCCCACCTGCTATGCGTAGGGGATCCAATTTCCCTGCTTCCTCCAACACTTGTTATTATCCATCTTTTTGATTATAGACATCCTAGATGGTGTGAAGTGCATTCAATATTCCTTTACAATGTTCTCTTCTTATTTTTAGAATTATGACAATTTCCCTCTCTCCAATATAAAACTCTTTCTCTATTTCTTTACTTGGAGTCAACCAGGCTGCCTAGAGGTGATTTCAGCTGACAGGCCATTTCTGGTTGGTGGGTGAGGGTTATTTGGGATAGATGACTAAGCATCATTAGAAGACAGCCATAAGAAGCTCTGAGTGTGCTAACTGGCATTTTTCCACAGAATGTTAATTCAGGAATTTGAAAACTGAATTATTTTCAAATTCTAAGTTTTAAAATCGTAATGTGGGATAATGACATGGAAAGTACAGTTGAACAGGATACAAACCTGGATGGGAATATGATTTAAACTTTGTAAAAATATGAATAGAAAATAAATTACGTTGTTAATTATAATTATCCTTACATGTAGTTTTACAGGTAACTTCTGCTTTTGCCTTTTTTTCTTTTTCTTTCTTACATTCTGCTGATGATTATGCATATTTAACTTCCTTGGTAAGGTTAAATATAACTTTATTTTTAAACTGCTCACATAGCCATCTAAAAATGGTTGATAATGTTAGATTTCTAGGAATGCTTTGTTTTTTCAGATAAGTACAAGCTTCTTTACCTTTAATATGAAGGATTCTAATGCATAACCTGATTTCTTACGGGTGCTGGGGAGAAACAACATTTTCTTTTTGCCTGTGGAAGCAAGTTATGGTTTTCTTCTTCACGGAAGACATAATTTATGCTCAGGAGAGAACCTGAGAGGCGTTTCTACACTGTTCTCTAGCATCGTCAGCAAGGATTTCGAGGCACCATCTCGAGCCTCTGAAATTTCGTTCTACATAGCAAGCGTGTGTTGGCAACTAGCTCACATCCATTTACTGAGCATCTAGTAGGTCCTGGGCACCCAGGGCTAGCCAGGTGTCACGGAAGACGCTGGTTAAAAGGCACACTCTGTGGCTTGAAGGATGTTATTAAGCTGTTGGGAAATTTTCACACACATTAAAAACCATGGAACCATCCACAACATTCTGAGGGCAAAGAATTAAAAAATAAGGGAAACAAATGCTCTATTAACTTTTCAAGGCAGATGGGTCTAAAATGAAATTTATCCTGTAATGAATGGGTCAATTAATTATCACCCAGGGAAACCATTTCTTCTTCACGAAGTAGCTCCCGTTTCCTGAGTTAGAGGAAAGGAAAACAGATGTGTCATAAACTGTTTTATTTGTAGTGTAAATCTGAGTAACAGAAGGCAGCGATAATTCTTTGCCTTCCTCTTTTCCAACACAAACTAGTATATTTTTATTTAGCTATTCTGAAAAAAAAATAACAGGACAACAGGAATGAGTGTTAGACAATTTAAGGAGTCTCTCCTGGGTTCCTTAATGTACATATTATTTTGTATCCAAAAAATTTAATGCTTAGTAGGATATTGTCTGTTTAAAATCTGCCCTTCTTTTGCCATTTGTACCTCAGGAGAAAGGTTGGCAAGTCCATGCCCTCCAGCCCATATTCTTGAGAAATGTTTCTGTCTCCTTTCATGTTCATCTAGTCACCAAAAAATGAACGAGTGCTTCAACTGTACAGACGCCGTGTTGGGGAGGGCGGCAGACGTGGGTGTGAGCAGGTAAAATTGTGACCCACGAGAGTCTGTGATCAGGCCAGGGCAGTTCCTCAGAGGGGCTGAACTCTGGGGTCTCGATGAGGAGTCGAGTCAGCGAGGAGAGGGGAGGAGGGAAGATGGCCCGGGGGAGCAGGAGTGGCGAGGGGTGGGGGGTAGGGGTGGGTATCCGGGTTGGGTCGGGCTGGAGGGCTCAGTTTCTAGGTGGCCACTTTGGGGAGCTTTGCCTTTGCAATAAGAATGCGAGAGTTGCTGTGATGGCACAGGCCTTGTGAGAAAGCCACTTGAGCTGCAGCATGTGCACGCATGTGGGGGTGAAGGGGGTCGATCGGAGGCAGCACACACTGTGTGTGAGGGGCGCAGTTGGGGGACACTGTTTTAAGGACTTCAGGAATGCTTGGGTCTCCGTCTAACTCAAGTTTCATAGTTTTATTTTCTCTCAGTGTCTGCTAAGAGGAAATCTAGTCATTAAGTCTTGATGTGTGAAATGAACTTTCCGACACAGATATAAGCCACTGATGGCCTCGCCACCCCAACCCGTCCTCCACAGGACCACGGTTATCTTTCTAAAATGCAAAATGCTCCCATCACTTGTGTCCACAAGATGTTCAGTGGCTCTGTGTTCCTTTCAGAGATTTGTTTATTTACGCCATAGTAATTGAGGGCCTACTATGTCCAAAGAATCATGCATGGAGCTGAGTTAGGGGTGTCTGTATGGCAATGTGGTATCCGGTCTCAGACCAACCTCACCCTGGTCATCTCCCACCACCCTAGGTGGAGATCACAGCTAAACCACAACCATGCCATTTCTTGGAAATAAAGCTATTATGAGGCAAAATAATATCCTCAATTTGAAAGATTTTGGAAAATAAAATACTATATGAACATAGGTATATTAGTCAAATTCTCCAGAGAAAGAAAACCAAGAGGACACACACACACACACACACACACACACACACACACACAACCAACAGAGAGCAAGAAAAAGAGAGATCGTAAGGAATTGGCTCACAGGACCATGGGCTGGCAAGCCCCAACTCCTTAGGGCAACCTACAATAACAGACAAAGGCCTTAGCCCATGTTCCCCAGAGGGGGTTGGCTGTCTGGAAATTCTGGCAAGAGCTAATGCTGAAGTTAAGCCCAAATTCCTCTTCTGACCTCTGAAATCCTCCGTTCTGACTTTTAAACCTCCAATTGAATGGAAGAAGGGGAGATGCCTCACACTGCTGAGGGCGATCTCCTTTATTGATTGTAGATGCAATAAACAATTGTAGATGCAAATCTCATCTCGAAATACCCTCACAGAAACAAGCAGGCCACTGCTTGACCAAACAACTGGAACCATAACGTAATCTACTTGTCAGCTGAAGTTAACCTTCACAATAGGGCAGCACTATACTTTCCTATATGTACACATTATTATTTTTCTCTGCTTGTCATTATTGAGTGGATTTCATAGCTGATTTTATGTTTCCTGAAAACATTTTCCATGTTACATACTGCTGTTGAGGAGCTGACACCTACCAATAAACTTGTGGCTTGAATCACACGTGAAGTTCAGCATTAGCATTAGGCAAAATTGTCTTTAGTGATTCCTGCTTCTCCGTTTCCCAAATTTTACCTACCTTTTATTTTGACCTTCTCATCATGGGCCAAATACATTCATGCAATTTCTCTAGTGTTAGAGGTGACCGTATGCTTTTATACTGACTGGTTGATATGTTCTTAACACTTCCTTAAGAATTTAAGCTGTTATTTTACAAGAGAGAGAAAGGAGCAATCCTAGACTTAAACATTCAATCACACTTTGAAATTGTACTGTAATTATATGAGATGTAACCATTGCAGGCAACTGGGAGAAAGGGACATGCTTTTACAGAGAAAGGGCTTCCAGTGGTCTGTTGTTCTCCACCGAAGCAAACCTGAAGTCAGCAAAGAGGTGGACGTCGAAGGAGGCCCTGCCCAATGGGCTGTCCGTTCTGCGGGAGCCTCCTCCCCCCACTCCCAGAGCCACAAAGCTCACCCCCTAAGACCTCCTGGTCTTTGCTTCCATCTCACCTTCTCCATGATGTCTTCCCTGGCCTTCCTGTCTAAAAGCGAACACTACCCACCATCCCCTAGTCCCGCTTTCCTGCTGTATCTTTCCTCGCAGCACTTACACCTTTAATACACATTTTTTACTTATCGATTTTAGTTTCAGCCTCCTCCCACTAGATTGTAAGGTCCATGACAGCAGTATTATTTTTTTAATTGATTGCTGTGTCCTCATTGCCTAGACCTTGGCACAGAGTGTGAAGTCAGAAAGCGTTGGTCGAATGAATGAATCTTTGCAGAAAATGAAATCTTGACGATAAGCTTTTTCCCCGAGAGAAAAGTAATTCAAATCTGCCCATCCTTGTATGAGAACAGACCTGGCTTTGAAGCTCAGACCTTTTTCCTGTGTTCATACTTCAGAAGAAGAAGACACTATTGATATCATCTGAGAGGAAGGAAACAGTGCACCGTGCCGAGAGCCTGCACGTAACATCATAAAATTATCATTTTACAGACCAGCCTCCAAAACAGTTCCCAGAGATGGATTATCTTTCTTTCCTTTTTGCTATTCTGCACGTATACAAAGGTAAAAATGCTCTTTATGTCTTCATCTTAAACAATTACTCTATTTTTGGTTTTATAGTGTAACACGTTCAGAACTTCTTGCTCACGTGTTCAGAAAGCCTGAATGTTAAAAATGCCGATGATCAGTAGGGAAAACCTTTTCTAGACCAAGGGACAAACTGTTAGCCTTTACTATTACCTCAATTTACTGTCTTGATAGGTCTTAAAAGATTAAGATACTTAGGCGGTGTTTCAATCATTAAATCAAATTGAATTCATATGATGTTGTCTATTTCAGCTCTCTCTGAAGAGATATTTTGGGACACAACTGTTAAACTTGCCAAGAACATGACTCTAGAATGTGTGTATTCATCGATGGACACCTTAAGCCAGATGGAATGGTTCAAGATCAATACAACAGAGAAACAGTCCATAGCCATTTTCAGCCCTACGCTTGGGGTGAACATAAGAGAGCCCTATGCTGATAGGGTTTACTTTTCAAATTCAACTATGGCTTCCAATGATATGACCCTTTCCTTTCATAATGCCTCCGAGGCTGATGTTGGCTTCTATTCCTGCTTTCTTCATACTTTCCCATCTGGATTTTGGAAAAAGGTGATACGGGTGGTTCAGTCAGGTAAGGGCAAGTTTTATTCTCTATTTTTCCCATCAACAACATCTAGTCTATAAAGCCCAAGTACAAACCATAAAATGCCTTATCATATTTTTATAGCATTTTTCAATTTTATTCATAGATTTTACAATATATTATTTTAAAGGAATAATAATGCAAATCAATTTCATTTTTCTTAAGATGCTATCACTTCTGAACAGAAGAATGTCTCAAAAATTTGAACACAGTGGGAGAAAGCACAGATTTCATATTGTTATAATGGTAACTGGAGCTCAGATTAAAACAAAGTTGGTGACATTTGGGTTCAGGACCCAAGGACCTCTCTTTCAGTGCTTTAGGATGGGATACCACCCCTTTCACTAGGTACTTGGTGTCCGTATCATCCCCTGGATGTTCAGGGTCCTTTCCACAACACTGAATCAATATTTATCAGTGAATCCTGTGCAGGGTTCCAATAGTAACTCTATTTTTCATCTTATCCAAGTTTAGCCAGAGAGGTCCCATTCTGCAGAAAGTTCTAGAAAGAATCTAACAGTTTCTTGGAGTGTTTTCTGTTTTGGCTTGGTGTTTAATGTGGCAGTCCTACAGGGAGCGAGTATGCTATGTTGGAAAAACGTGAGTTTTATAACCATTACTTTCTCTATAACCTTGTGTTAGTTGCTTGGATCCTCAGAATCTCAGGTTCCTTTGCAGTAAATTGGATCAGTAATACCTTCCTCTTTGTTGAATGGTTTAGGGACAATATATTTAAAGCACATGGCCCATGCTAGTCAGAGAACGGTAGGTTTTGTTATTGTCACTATTTTTACTATTATGATTTATACATGAAATGACTAATGGTGAAATTTTCAGATATCAGTGACAGCCTAGGGAAGGACAGAGTTTGAAACTGCATGTTTCTCTTCTGGTGTGTCTCAAATTATACCCCACAGACGTCCAGCAGAGAACGCTGCATGACATCCGATAGAATGCTTTCTTTTTAAGAGACTCAGATATAAAGAATATCAAAATGTTCGGAGGTAAGAAAAAGTTCCATGTGTTAGTTTTTACTTCCTCTTTGGTTGTAGCTAAGCTCAAGAATAATTTTGTATATATAAGTGGGGCTTGCAGTGTCATTTAGCAAGATCTCTAGTCAAACAGTCATTTATTAAAGAATCTGTTTTGCCACATAAGCCCTCATTTGCTGTTGTTCATAGTCATCTATTCACTGCTGTTTGCAAGTTTTTGGCATAGAGTAGGCTTTTGATCAGCTGTGCCAGTGAAGGAGAGAACTGGCAAGGGTTTTTAAGTAGAGGAAGCCATTCAACATCCAATGGAAACACCAAGGCTCAAAGGAGGGCTCCCCTCTCTGCCTCGTGTCTGCGGTTGGGGTGGGATCAGGTATTCTGATTTCTGTCCAAAAGGCAACCAAGTGAAAACAGGTAGCTTGACCTCTTCTGAAAGCTTAGGGTGGAGGATGGAGATGAATTGTAGAGCTCTGCATGGTGGGTGCAATAGCAACGTAGGATTGTCAGCATCAAGTGTGAAAAATTTGGGCAATGTTGTCCTATTCTCATCATCCAGCTTTATTGCACCTGATATTTTTATTTATTTATTTATTTATTTATTTATTATTTTTTTAATTTAATAAATTTTATTTTGAAATAAATTCAATCTTACAGGAACAGTTGCAAAAACAGTACACACCGCATACATAGAACTCCATCATACCCCTACCCCTCCCCGATCCCCCGATCCACCACCTTTAACATCCTGTCACACCACCGTTTCTTTCTTCTCCCCCCTCCCTCCCTCCCTCCCTATCATCCATCATCTGTTGCTCTGTCCTCTGAACATATGAGAGCAAGCTGCACATATCTTTGAACAAACAATATAATTCACATATACCTTTCCCATGGACAAGAACATTCTTTTATGCAATCTCATTAAGCGCAGCTAAGAAGTTCAAGAAATTCAACATTGATATAAAGTTTACATTCTATGTTTCCTTTTTTTTTTCTTGTGTCCCATCTGTGTCCCTATGAGCCTCCTCTCCTCCATCCTCAGATCCCATCCAGGATCATCCTTGGCATTTAATTGTCATCTATTTAGACTGTTTTTTTTTTTTTTTTTTTTTTTTTCAATTTTGGAAACATATATACAGCCTAAATCTTCCCATTCCACCCCTTCCCTAGCTTTCCATTAGTGGGATTAATCACATTTAGAATGTTGCAATGCCATCACCTTTCCACCATCCATTTCTAGAAGTTTCCCTTCACCCCAAACAGAACCCTACTCTCATTTCTTAACTCCCCATTGCCCCTTCCCCCACTTCTTGGAATCCCTACTCTACTTTTCATCTCTATGGTCATATTCTCTGATACTTTCTTTGTGTTTACCGTGGGGCTTAAATTTAACATCTTAAATCTGTAACAATCTTGTTTTTCTTTGATACCAACTTAACTTCAATATGACACATAAACTGAGTTCCTATACTCCATCATTCCCCCACCTTTATGTAGTTCTTGTCAAAAATTACATATATTTTACATTGAGTCCAAAACTTCTGATTCATCATTACAGTTATGTATTTTAGATCCTGTAGGAAGTAAATAGTGGAGTTAGAAATCAAAAATACAGTAGTATTGGTATTTATAGTTACCATGTGATCTTTGCTGGAAATCTTTATTTCTTCATGTAGTTTCAGTCAATTGTTTAGTGTCCCTTTCTTTCAGCCTGCTCAACTCCCTTTAGCATTTCTTATAGGACTGATTACTGGTGATGAAGTCCCTCAGCTTTTGATTATCTGGGAATGTTTTCATCTCCCCCTCATTTTTATCCTCCAGGTGTTTTGTGAATTCTCCAAGTCTCCGATGGTTATTGACTTCTATTTATATTCCACTGTGGTCAGAGAATGTGCTTTGAACAAATTCCCTTTTTTTTTTTTTTCTCTTTTTTTTTCTACTGGGGCTTGTTTTTATGTCCCAGCATACGATACATTCTGGAGAAAGATCCGTGATCACTAGAGAAGAATGTGTGTCCCAGTGACCTGGGGTGTAATATTCTATATATGTCTGTTAAAATTCTCTATATCTCTCTCTCCTTTCTTTGTTTCTCTGTCAGTAGGGCTCTCTTTAGTATCTGAAGTAGGGCAGGTCTTTTATTAGCAAAATCTCTCAGCATTTGTTTGTCTGTGAAAAATTGAAGCTCTCCCTCAAATTTGAAGGAGAGTTTTGCTGGATAAAGTATTCTTGGTTGGAAATTTTTCTCTTTCAGAATTTTAAATATGTCATGCCACTGCCTTCTCACCTCCATAGTGGCCACTGAGTAGTCACTACTTAGTCTTATGTTGTTTCCTTTGTGTGTGGTGAATTGCTTTTCTCTTGCTGCTTTCAGAACTTGCTCCTTCTCTTCAGTATTTGAGAGTCTGCTCAGAATCTGTCTTGGAGTGGGTTTATTTGGATTTATTCTATTTGGAGTTTGCTGGGCATTTATGCTTTGTGTATTTATATTGTGTAGAAGGTTGGGGAAGTTTTCCCCAACAATATCTCTGAATATTCTTTCTAGACCATTACTCTTCTCTTCCCCTTCTGGGACACCAATGAGGCTTAAATTTGGACGTTTTATTTGATCTATCATATCCCTGAGATCCATTTCAATTTTTTTGATTTTTTTCCCCATTCTTTCTTTTGTTCTTTTATTTTCTGTTCTGTGGTCCTCAAGGAGGCTGAGCTGTTGTTCAACTTCCTCTAATCTTGTATTATGTGTATCCAGAGTCTTTTTAATTTGGCCTACAGTTTTTTTTAATTTCCATAAGATCTTCTGTTTTTTTATTTATTCTTGGAATATCTTCTTTATGGTCTTCTAGGGTCTTCTTTATGTCTTTTATATCCTGTGCCATGCTCTTCTTCATGTCCTTTATGTCCTGTGCCATGCTCTCATTGCCTGTCTTTAGTTCTTTGATTAATTGTGCCAAGTACTGTGTGTCTTCTGATCTTTTGATTTGAGTGTTTTGGTTTGGGTTCTCCATATCATCTGGTTTTATCATATGCGTTAAGATTTTCTGTTGTTTTTGGCCTCTTGGCATTTGCTTTACTTGATGTTTAATTTGTCAGAATTGCAGCTTGATGGCTTACACTCTCTCCAACCAACCAGCAGATGGCGTCCGTGAGTCACCAATTCCCCTCAAGTCAGCTCTCCCCAACCCTGTCTTTGTGGTGTGTGGGGATCTGACCCCTGTGGGGTCCACTTGGTGCACTTAATTTGGGTGTGCTGTCGGTGCCGTCCGCCCTGAATGAGGGGCGTGCGTCTGAGTGGTTAGGGAGGAAGGGCAGCTTTAATAATCAAACCTCCCAGGTGTTCCTGGAGATTTAAGGCTGTTGCAAGAGTCTAAGCCTTCATTTCATTCTCGCCACAGACCGTCTCTGCCACTGACCCACAAGTCCCTGATATTGGCGTAGGTTCCCTGGGATTTCCGAGTGGTTCCCCCCTCCCTGCTGTGCTCTCCCAGGACCTCTGCTGAGGCGGGAGGGCCGTTCCACGTCACAAGTGCGCACCGGCCTCCAGGGAAGCCCTGGGCCGCCGGGCTGTGCAGGGGTGTTCCCAGCCCATTTCAAAGATGGTTGAATGGGACACGTTAACTTCCCCCTTCTGCATAGCTCTGCTCTCCCAGCTCCGGGACAATCAGCCGTGGGTGTATTCAAGGCCACTGTCCACGGCCGATATTGTGGCATGTGAGCGGTGCTGCGGGAAAGACTCCCCATCACACTGGGTTTCTTGGCACGGCTCTGTGCTGTGGGTTCAGCCCTGGGCAGGAGTGCCCCTGTCCCCTGGGGAGATGGCTGCAAGTTGTGCGTTTTTTTCTCCTTTTTAGCCTATAATTCTTGACTGGTGTGAGGAGGTATGTTCCCCCAGGCTCTGGGGTCTGGTTCTGAATGGGAAGGGCCCCACCCCTTTCCTCCTAGAGAAGACAGAGCCCCCAGGTGGAGGTCATTAGCATTTTAATGGTCTCGCTCTCTGCTTGTGGTGTCTCTACTCTTCCCTGAGTCACAGCCCTGGAAACTGACTATGACTGGGGCTTTCTCCACTGAGCCAAAAAAGAAACAGATAGTCCCCTTCAGACCCAGTCCAAGGTGACCCTCCAGCTCTCTCAGGTCAGTCGTCACCCAAAGCCTCTGTCTGTTTTTTGGGGCTGTGTACCTGTAGTGAGCAGTTCACACTCGCTACTTAAAACCCCAGTTGGAGCTCAGCTGAGCTGTGTTCGCTTGCTGGGAGAGAGCTTCTCTCTGGCACCACGAGGCTTTGCAGCTCGGGCTATGGGGGAGGGGGTCTCACGACTTGGTTCCGCAGGTTTTACTTACAGATTTTATGCTGTGTTCTCGGGCATTCCTCCCAATTCAGGGTGGTGTATGATGAGTGGATGGTCTCGTTTGTCCCCCTGCAGTTATTCTGGATTATTTACTAGTTGTTTCTGGTTTTTTGTAGTTGTTCCAGGGGGACTGCTTAGCTTCCACTCCTCTCTATGCTGCCATCTTCCCTCTCTCCTCCTGATATTTTTTTAAAGGAGGAAAAGTGGCTCTCTGCCTCATGAGGTTCTTTCATAAACAATGCTGATGTTTTCTGTCACTCGCCCATCAGAGAAAGGTGCTCCCAAATCTCCCAGGGGTTCGAATTCTTCACAATGGTTTCCTTACAAATGTTTCATTGTGGTTGTTTTTATTCATTTATATTTTAAAGACCAGACTGAGGTAAAATTTCAGTGAGAGTGTTCCATAGCTTTCCAGATTTGGAAGTCACCTTTTTATTTTTTTTGTTAAGGTGAGAATGAAAGTGAATTTAAAAATTATGATAGCTGTTTTTCAAAATTAACCTTAGATATACTTAAAAATCTCCTAAAGTGCTTTCTTAAAAGCATACCAGGACTAAAATATTGCCTTTTTTGTATAATGTAAAGGGGGAGTTGAAGATCAATTTGATGATCGAAAATGGGATTTGGAATCCAGAAATCCTAATTTCTCTAATAGATTGTAACAGCTTCAAAAGGCTGAAGGAACTGAGCTCCAGGCGCTGTAAATACATTGGTTTCGGCTGTTTACCAATAGCGCACGATGTGTGAGGAACTTTTTCAGTATCTTACACAGATTTTCTCACGAAAAGCCCCTTGCACACCTTGATGTGGCTCTTACCTCGATTTCACTGATGAGGCCCCGGGGTGTGGTGATGTCCTGCAGCTGTCCAAGCCCTCAGACCCCACACGCGTCCGAGGCCTGTCCTCTCCGATGACCACGCTGCCCTGCCTGGGCTGTGTGTCCCGGTGCTTCCTCCCACATTTTGCTTCTCGAAAGTCTAACCTCAGGCAGCTCCCATGCTGGAAATAATCTTGGCAAGTTTACACTGAGGTAACATAGTGGGCAATTCTTAAACTCGAAGGTTAACTTGTCACTGGAAGACTGAAGGGGACTGCTCTGGGGGACGTGGCCACCTCCCTGGGGCCCTTGAAGGGGGTGTGCCATCACCAGGGAGGGTCCTTTCCTACCCCCCACCCCAAGCTTTTGGCCTAGAACTGAAGAGAAAATTGGATGTGTTCATCTGGGTAAAAAGTTGTGTTAATGCAAAATGGTTTTAAACTGTGTGCTAGCTTCAGGAGAGGCATTTGTAAATCAGCGACTCACTTAGAGAACTTAATGGCAAGAAGGGCCTCTTTATTTTACTACTTCCTGGGAGGATACGCTGAGGCAACTTGGGAGGTAAGACTTCAGCAGGTGGTGGAAGTGAGGTTATGGAGGAAGTTACTATACCCAGCATCTCTGGTCTTGCTAGTCGGTGAGAGCAAATGTAGCTGCAGGGATGGAAATCCCTGCCCCACCCAGTTCTCTGCTACCTGAATTGCATCGGTGCCTACTCTGTGAGGCAATCAAACATCATCTGGCTTTAGCACTATGAGCCTGTGAGGCAGGCCAGGCTTTCCCGATGCACAGCGGAGGAGACGGTGATGCAGGATAACTCACTAACCTTTAGCATCACCAAGTCCCAGCACCAGGGTGAACCAGTCTGCAGTGTCGGAAGTGAGGCAAAGGAGAGCTGATTCCCACAGACCCGCTCGGGAAGGCTCTAGGAAGGGAGATGTCCTGGGCCTTGAAGGATTGGAAGAGATTTTTTAAGGCGGAGAAGCTGGGGCGAGCAAAGGAAGGGGAGTTTTAGAGAACACCCAGGGACAGAGAATCAACCTGCCTGCCTAGAGCACAGGGTTCTTTCAAGTGGGAAATGGTTCTCCCAGTGCTCTGAGGCCCTTTGCTGGCACGTGAGGCCCCTGGAGAAGCTGCCTGGAGAGTGAGGAGGGGCTGAGCAGGTGGGAGCCTCTCCCCCACCCCCACCAGCAAAGGGGCTCAACGTTTGATATGCTGGGGACCCAGGTAAGGCTTCCGTTCAGTAGAGTCTACTGTTAAACACAGAAGTTGCAGCCCACCCAGGCAGTGGAGTGTTAGGCCTGGTGGCCCTGAACTTGACATAATGGAGTTGGAACTTCGCTCTGTCCCGTAGACCATGGGATGTCACAGAAGTTTTTTGAGAGTGAGACACACAAGGAACCATGTCCCCTCATACCCTGAAAGATTAAACTAGTTGCAGCATTATAGGAGGGGAAGAGTTTGACGGCAGGGTGAAAAAATGGAATTCTAAATGTGGAACAATTTGTCCACTGCGGGTAAGCATGTAAAGTGGTACAATATATCTGTTTTTGAAAATTGTTTGGCATCAGCTGGTAAATTAAAGAACCTCATATCCTAGGATCCAATATTTCCACTCTTTCTTAGGTTTCCTGGAGTTTGCCCATGTATAGGAGAAACGGCCAAGAATATTTAGAGCAGCAGTGCTTGTACAAAAAAATTGGAAACATCTCAAATACCCACCAATGGCAGAATGAACTAACATATTGGGGTCAACTCCTCATAAAATATAACACCATGTATCACCAAAAATTAATAAATTATTACTATGCATACTAACAAGGATAAATCTCAGGAACATATGTTGAAAGAAAAAAATATGTTACAGAAAAATACATATGGTATGATCCCTTTCCTTTAGAAGTGTGAAAAACAAAACAATATATTATTTATAGATACAAACATATGGTAAAACTATAAAGAAAAGCAAAGTTCTGAAGTATGGGCAGGAGGGGGACAGAATCTGGAAGGGACATGAGGTGACTTCAAGGATAATAGTCACACTCTTTTTCTTATACAGGTATTTGTCTTCTCATTTATCTCAAACATATTTTATTAAATTTCTTTCATACAGAATACCTAATAAAAACAGTGAAAAAATGCAATTGCAACTTTTGAAGCAGTTCAAAGATGAGTTAAGAATGAGGGATTTTAGTTCTGCTTTGGTATGGGGGTCAGGGAGAGGGACGTTCCAACCACGATTTGAATTTTTATAATCCAGTGACTGAAAAAAGATGGTTTAATTTACAAAGATGGGAAATCAGGAGACTGGCTTGGCTTGGGAGAGAGAGAATAAATCTGGTTTCAGTTGCGTTGAAGTTTAAAGTAGCTTTTGACCAGCTGACAATCGAAATTGTGGGAAGGCAAACCAGCAGAAAGCTCAGGATGGAAAATAGCAATTTTGGAGACATCTGAGTGACCACCTAGCCAGTGTGAAGAAAATGGTTGGTTCCGAGGGTGCAGATGGATGGGCCAGAGAGCTAAGGCCGAAGCTGAACAGGATGATCCCATTTGCGTGTGGGAGGGCGATCCGGCTAAAGAATCCAGCGGGTGTGGGAGAAGGACACACAATGGGTGGAATTACTGATGCACGCGCAGAGCCTTAACTCTCTTACTCCCGTTTATAGAAGGAGGATCATAGATTGCTGCTCCACGTAGTTAGGGGTTTTGCACCCCCTACGCATCACACATGTTCTTGCTTTGCGATCTCCCATTCTCCAGTCTCCTTAGCTCAGTGTGGGCACAGAGATAGTCCTTGCTTCGCCCTTGAAGATTTGCATTCTCTCCTGGGTGGAGAAGACTCTCCATGCATTATCTAATCCTTAAACACCTCCCAACTCATCCTCCTTCAAGGCCAAAGCGTTCTCGGCTCAGGTTTTTAGCTGTTGACTCAGCAGCTCAAGTTTTTATGCCTTCTCTCGTATTTGTTCCTGGTTAATGGGGCAGGGAGACCAAGAGGCTCCTCCCACACTGGGGGCTCTGGAACCCACGGTGGTGCCCAGCAATCCTGCCAGGAAAAGAGGTTTTAAAGATCACATTGGTCTACAACCCGCTTTCTTTCTAATGCTGGGTGATGTCAGTATTCTAACGTGATTTCAAGCTGGAGAGAGAAAAGTGGCTTGTATGAATGGGTGTGCTGCCTGGCGGGGACCAAATTCATTTATCCGTTCATTCACTCATCATGTCTTTATCAGGAACCTGTAGCACTTGAGTTAACATTCAGGGGAATTGGGGAATGGAAAGACTTAGATCTCAGGTGTAGCTGGGATGCTGAATATTCAGGGAGATGAAAATTGTGTACAGCAAGTTATACTTTAAGGCAAAAAGTGATGTGTTATTACAGTTCAGAGGATAGGATTTACTTTTAGTGAGAAAATCCAGGATAGATTCCCTGAAAAATTGGAATTTGAACTTAACCTTGAAGTAGATATTTGAACATAGAGATGGTGGAGTAGCATTCTAGAAGAATTTTTAAAGGAAATTATTTAGAAAATTGATAGATGTGGCTCCAGTTTAACCTAGTTTGAAAGGTAATTTTCATTTTTTAAAAAGATTCTAACCAAAAAAAAAAACTCTCAAGTTGAGTGAACACATGGTACTGATTACAAATTAATGCAGTTTTTCCCCTGGTTTGCAACTCATGGCTTGATTTACTGCAACATATTAACTTAGTGCTATAAAGGTACTGGAAGCCACATGCATTATGCAATTTGGTTTTACAATTTATCTTAAGATAGTTGCACACTTTCATTTCAGCTTTTGTTGTGCCTGTCCCAAATTCAGAAGGAAAGGGGAAAAAAAACATAGGAAGATAGCTCTACTTTATATATTTAGAGACAGGTGCAAAGGGACAGAGGGGAAGACTTCGTCTGAGGCATCTTACTGTTGAAGGAAACTCCAAAAATGGTTAAAAAGACTGTGGAGAAAGGTTCTTTCCTGTTGTCCTGTTCCAGGGGTCATCATGAACTCGTGGCTGCATGTTTCTCCCTAGCGAGGATCCTTCCACTGTACCCATTCCTGTGCCAGGTAGAAAACAGACCCCTGATAGCGCCTCCAGGGAGGGGTCTCATGGCGGGGAGGGTAGCAGGAGCATAGCAAAGCCCACAGCCAGGAGCAGTGGTCCTAGGGTCCCAGCCAACCTTTGCAGGTTTCGGGGTCACCAACAAAGCCTGATGCTCACAGCACTGGATGGAGCCACATTTGCTCACAGAGAGAAGAGACCCAACAAGGCCAGCTTCACTAGTGGGCATCCGTCCCCACAGCTGGGGGGTCTCACTCTGCAGCCCCTGCAGCTAGGGGGTCTGCGGGCACCCCCGGGTGCTTTCACCATAGTGGAAGGACCCTGCTCTCTTCCCGCCGGGAGCAGATATGGCGGCAGGGGTCAGCCATGTGCTGTAAAATGGACTTTCCTTAGCCAGGCTGTAGGTGTGACTGTTTACACGTGCTCAGTGCAAAAGGGGAAAGAATGTGCTGGCAGCCGCTGTGGGCAAGGGCCTGTGTTCCACCTCTCGTCACTCACCAAAGGGGAGTCAGCCACAGATATCATCCTGTCCCGGGAGCCAGGCAAACACAGCCCCGAGCTCGGGGTTTATCTGTGGGTCACAGGGAGAGCTGGCAGGCTGTGCTCAGCCCGAGCTAGGCAGCTCTGTTGCATTGATTTTTTTTTTTTTTCCCCAAGTGGAATGGAGAAATAAGAAAAAAAAATGTTTTGAATCTAATATTAAAAGAATGATGCCATAAACTCTCTGGTAAAGCTTTTAAGGCTCATTCTAACAAGCTGGGAAATGTCATACAAGTTTTCCCTTTTATGTATCTGTGTGTGTGTGTGTGTGTGTGTGTGTGTGTATAAAATCTATCTATTTATATATGAATAAAAAGCATTCAGTAAAATGTTACATTTTGGCATTTTTTTAATTAAAAAAAGAGAAACATCATTAAATAGCACCCACAAGAAATAGTCAACTGATGAAACAAAACTTTTAAGGGCTTAGATATGACACTCCTTAATGAAATAAAGTAGTTGACAGAGAAGCAGAAGACAGAGAGTATTTTAAGACAAGTGGAAAGCAAGGTTATAGCCACTGTGCTTCTCAAGGGTGAAATGACCGGGCAGGTGAAGGTGGACCGGGCCCAGAGCCCACGTGAAGGTTGTTTTTATTGACTTGCCTTCCATCTGCGAAGCCCGGGGAGACACATGCTTGAGAACTTGAGAACACACATCACCACCGGGTTCAGCTCTCAGGCTTTGGGCTAAGTCTCTGTAACCAAAAATAAAAAAGAGGGAAGTCGAAAAGCAACTCTAACATAAGATACTATCGGATTTATAGCACACTTAAATTCAACAGCTGAATGGCCGATGGAGTTTAAGTACAAGCTCAACTGCACATTTGGGGTTTATGAGAGCAATGTTTTCTGTTTGTCCGGCGCAGTGCACTTGCTTCTCTCCCCTAGCTTGCCCTACCTTCATGCCCTGTGAGATGACCCAATCTTTTGCACTTACTGGCTGTGTTAAAATCCAGAGGAAATCTTTTACTTTAGACTTGGTGGAAAATGCAATCAGGCAACCCAGAGCAGGGTAGGAAATTTGCTGTGACGTTGACATGCAACTGTTTTACTTACTCACAAGCACGTTACCCTTTATTTGGTGGATATTTTTATTTCTAAGATGACTGCAAGATGGGAGCACATTTGGCAAATTGCAACAGAGTGAGCTACGAATGTGTTTCAGGACAGTGTCTTTCCCTGCGGCCCCTGAAGGGTAGGTCTGGCTGGCTGGAAACCAGTTCTTGGCTTTTCCTCCTTGAACTTTCAGAGATGAAGACAACTCACACATCTGTGAGGTTTCCTCTCCAGTGGGTGTTTGTGGTGGGCAAGTGCTAGCGTGGGGGTGGAGACGGTGGCTTTGTGCCCGAGTAAAAGCCAACGTCCCACAACCTTCCGCGCCCATCAGAATAACTCGGGGACGTGTTCAGCCGAAACAGGTCCAGACCTCCCCCCCCACCCCGAATGGCCTGGGCTTCTGTATTCTCTTAAAAATACCTCTCATCAAAGACGGGAAGCTGCGGATATAGTGTTGTTCTCCAGCACTCTCTCTGGGAAACTTCTCCTTAGGATGGGTGGGCTGGTGTCGCTGCCCCTCAAAGAGACCTTACAAGTACACATTTGGGGTTTATGAGAGTAGTATTTTCTGTTTGTCTTGCTTCTCTCCCCTAATTCTCACCCTGTGAGATGATCCACATTATTGGCTAAAAGTAAAATTAAATTTTGCATATTATAAAACAAAAGCACTGGCTTTTGGATGTTAAAATCAAAACAGCTACAAAAAAAGGAAACAGATAACTGAAGAAAGAAAGAAAAGGTAGTGTGCTCAGCCCACCGTGGGCACGGGGCTCAGTCTGCTTTCTCTAAGTAAATGTTGTCCTGGGCCAGTTTATTTAGCACTGACAAAAAAAGGCTTGGTTTCTAAGCTTTGCTGTTTTGTCGCTGGGTATTTTTGTTGTTGTTGTTCTTTGAGAAAATGGTAGGAGACTATTTCTGAAGACAACATTTAAGATTTTGAAAATGTTAAAAATTTTAAGACCATCAAGTCAATCCTCCAGGGATCAAAGCAAAATTATTCCTTTTGGCAGCTCTTCTTCCACTTACTCCAGAATGGTTTTAATTAAATAACTCAGCTGATGGGGCCTCTGGCACTTCTCTTGAGAGACTATTCACAATCCAATAAATCTCAATGTGAGGAAATTTTCCCTGACTTCAGCTCTTTAAACAACATACATTAAAAAAAAAGTCTCCACAATCTGCTCAGAGGGAAAGAGCCATGTTTCACGGAAGATGGATATAAAATGCTTTCTAAGGACAGAGATGTGATGTGCAATTTTCCCATTGACTAATGCTGTAAATAGCTCCATGCGTCATAACTGCTGATTTTAGTGGGGTGATGAGCGGGGCCAATGAGGACAAAGTCTGGACATGAATTCTGTGAGCATTTAAGGGCACCATTTAAATAGCAGATTACTTTAGAAACTTAATGTTCTCAATTCAGCAGACGAGCCCTTAAGAACATATTTACACTTTCTTGGCAGGCGACACGAAATGCTATATGCTGCAAGCACTGACATTTCCAGAACAGCTCAGTGAAGGTGTGTATGTATGTGTGTGTGTGTGTGTGTGTGTGTGTGTGTGTGTGTGTATCTCCGTGCATAGAGCATAATCTCCTTTATGACATATGCAGAACCAGAAACTTAAGAAAATTTTAGGTTACCTGCTCAATTTATTCCACTGATGGAATGATTTCTCTTTCCAAACTGGATAGAACAATAGGAGGTATACCATTTTTTATCTGGGAATTCAGTTATTGTCTCTGAGATGGAGTTTGGTAGCACTGGTGTCTGCCCATTTGTCTGTCCATTCATGACACCATATTTCTCAAAGTAGCTCCTTATTGAGAAACATAGTTGCTCATTTAAATAAAGCAAGTGAATATAATTAAAGTTAGTTAACACAGGGCTTGTTTCTTCTTCCTTCTCTCTCTTAAATCCTAGAAAGGTTTCCTAAAAGACTGTACGTTGAATACGATGGAAACCTTCCCAATCACTGGTGCTGTTTCCTCAAGCTGACACAGTGTTTGCATTTTTATTCTTATCACAGTCTGACTATTACATTTTCAGTGAAAATAGCAGGATTGAACCAATGGGAAAATTGTTGAAACTTGTTGCTCAAATGATGCTTTGAGGTATTGAAGTTTACCTTATTGGATGAATGCATATAGCAGTAATTTAAAAATTTGTGCAAATCCTTTCTAAATCCATTGGCTAGACATTTATTGCATGCTGTGAGGGGAAGCAGAAATGAGTAAGAAGTGCTGTGTTTTTGAGGAGTTTCTAGCCCAAGAGAGAAGGTTATGTACCTATATGCAATGTCAATCTGTGGATCAAGGGACTCTAATGCAGGCTAGACCTTGTTAAGTAGTGTGTGGGGAAGCTGAGAGTGACAGAGATCACTCTAAGTTTGGAGAAAACCATAGATGGCATCTGTGCCAGCTGGAAATCTGGGTATAACTTGGACGGGTGGAGATAAGGAGTGGCCAGACAGAAGGGAGCTCTGAAGGAAGGTGCAGCTCAGAAAGCATCATGTCCAAGAGGCACCAGAGTGTGTGGGGCACTTGAACAGTAGCTGTTGGCAGAGGCTTAGAGAGGGTCAAAAGCCTAGATGTTGGGCTTTGTTTTGGTGGTTAGTAGTTTTTGAATAGTGGGAGCCACATGTGACTGTGGTTTGAAGCCATTCCTCCAGCCTCAGTGTCTGGGATGTCTTAGAAGTGGAAGAACAGAAAGATGGGAAAGAAAGCAGGAACGGATAGTCCTGGGAGAGGGCAGGGGCACGGCCTCCACACTGTCTTCACAAAGTCACTGTTTACTGTCCTGGCACACAGGGAAATAAAACTCCCTCCTCAGTGTCCTCCTTCCCACTCCCAGCCCCTCTCTTCCTTCTCTCTTTCATTCAGTAAATATTGAATACCTGCCATGTGCCGGGGGGCTGGGTCCATGTGAGAAATGTCTCAGTCCCTGGACTTAAGCTCATGCTTCACATAAAATGTGATTTGATACGGTGGGCATAGAGACAGGTACTGGTGGTGATGGGGGTGGTGGCGGTGGTTCGAGTTTGCCTAGACTGGCAGATGCACTCAAGGCACAAGTGGCCTGTGTCCATGTTTTTCTGTCCCTAGTCTTTCCCATTTGAATCAGTCACCACATCTCATAAATATAGGAGTCATCCTTTATAGTTTATTTTCTCTCATCCTACGTATCTAACTGGCTAGACTTTCAAAGTATAGATCCCATCCCTGGATCACACCTATATTGCAATAGCCTTAGTTCAAGGCACTATTATGTCTCACCTTTTAAACTATTTTTAAAAATTCATCATGTGGATGTTTTTATCTGAAAGTCTGATCTGAGTAACACAGACCATCATATTTCCAGAATAAAAATATGTGATGCTCCAATTTTTCTACTGTTCTCCAGCCACAGTGGGTCGAGGTTTGCAGGTGCCTGTGTTCTAGGTGCAGAAGACGAGGGCCTGAGCCTCGTCATTCCAGCAAAGGCACACGGTCTGCCTGGCTTTCACCTTTCCAGGGTTGAGCTCAGGCAATAGGCCATAGAGAGGGAGAGCTGAGAATTCATAGGATTTTATCATCTAGGGAATGTTGGGTGTGAAATAGAATGAAGAGTCAAGAATGGCACCAGAATTTTACATGAGATCCTGGGCAGATGGTGCTATCATTTACTGAATTAGGGGGTGTGAGATGAGAAGAAGTTCTGGGTAAGGATTGAAGTGTTTAGTTCTAGACCCCCACATGAGTCTGTCCAGTAGGCAGCAGGATTTATGAGTTAAAGCTCAAGAGAGAAACCGGGTTGGAGATGTACATGCTGTGACATCATGGATGAGCATGAGTGTGCAGTGACCTTGGCCAGTGACCTTGGAGACTGATGATATGTTTATTGAGTGCTTATCATGTGCCAACCCCAGGCGGTGTTCTAAAGGCCTTACATGGATTATTTAATCCTCATAATACCTCTATGGAGTAGATAGTATTACTAATACAGAATAAACAAATTAGAAAAGAAGGTGAAGGACAAATTATAGAGTGTAAGAAGAAAAATAACTTAGTGCAATCAGGGTGATCTGATAAAACAAGTTCAAGTGTTCCTGAAGAAGACATGAAAGGTGTGTTGTGAGACCCAGAGACTGTAAACTGGTGGCCCCTAAGGCCCACGCCATTTGACCAGCACATTTTTTTTTGTTGTTGGGAAAACATAAAAATCTTCATGGACTGTCAACATTGGCCTAAACCCAGCCACCTTGAGTTCAGCCCAACGCCCCACTGTTCCCTATTGCTATCCCTTTGGCATCAGTTATTTGCATTATTCTCTGAGACCCTCTGGGCCTTTGACTTTGCAACTGTCATCTATGCAATTAATCCCAAATCCTTCAAAGTGCTATTTAAGACTTCCTAAAATTTGATCCCTGCCTATATTCCAAAGTTGTCCCTTTGTGTATCCTTCTTTCAACAAAACTGGGTTAATTAAGTTTGAAATCCCTAAGCATCCTCTGTATTTCTGAATTCTTGGTGTCCTGGCTTGTGCTTTCTCTTCCTTTAAATACTCTTTCACTCCTAATGGTTGGTGGCTTTGCTGCTCATCTTTTAAGGGACAACCAGGGAAGCCTTCCCCATTGCTAAAGTGGGAATCAATCTCCTCTTCTTCTTTATCCCCACAGATGTGTTTTGTGGTCCCCTTTAATTTTCCTCACATTCCACCTAGCGGTTCCCATGCCAGGCTCCCCGACACTCCCTCCCTGGATAGAGGGCAGGTGTGTCCCTGTCACCTCGCCATGATCCCCACGGTTCTGAGCTCAGGTCTTCACACTTAGGAGACTTGGCTCGATGAAACAGCAAAGAACAAATGAATGGGGTGAAGGGAGGGGATTAATGCTACCACAGAAATCACCAGCATTACCCCTAATCCATACATAGGAAAGCTAATTCCATACTCAATTAAATGGAACAGAATAATGACTTATCAGTACTTTCCAGAATGTGATAAGTGTTTTCCTGGATGGTGACAGAGGTTTATAGCACATCAGATGAAAACCATGGTTTGAAGGATTTCTTGCCTAAATTTATTTCCTTAAATAGTTTAATTCTTTATACCTAACTTCATTTTAAAAAATAAGTAAGGGAGTCTTTTGTCCTAAATATATTTTTCCCATTGGACATTTGTTGAAATGTATCTACCCTTTTTTCCTGCATGTTTCATAGCTTTATGAGAGCCTTTGTTAATTCGCCCCACTAGTTTGCTGCTTCATTACCTGGAATGGTTTAGTGTCATTTGCAAGGTTTTGCAGTAGATCTTGATTTGAACATTATTTGTAAATATATTAAGTGAGATTGGTTCCATGATTAATCCATGGGAAGCTTCACTGTTAACAATTCCCTATTTAGAGAAATTCCTGCTGTCTATTGTTTCGATTTTTGTTTTCATGGCAGTAAGAACAAGCATAGAGTTTGTTGTCAGAGAATTTTGAGTTCTGGCTCTGTCCTTCTTACTAGTCTTATGACATTGGGAAAGTCCCTTCATGTTTCTGAGCTTTAATTTACTCTTCTATTGAAAGAATAACAATGTGGTTTTTGGGGCAGGCATGGGAATTAGTGAGATAATCGATGCAAGGCCCTATCAGCGTACGTGGCACACAGAAGGTTCTCAGTATGCATGAGCTACATGGAATTCCCTTTCTGTGCTCCTGAAGGAATTGGATACTCTCTGGTGTGAAACTTCAGGAGCAATTCAATAAACACATGCTCAGCAGTTACCACTTGCCAGGCACCACATGACACACTGGAGATGCTGTGATGAATGGGATGGTGTAGCTCCCACCCTCCTCTGCTATATCCTAGTAGGGGAGACGAGCTGGTATTACATAGCTCTGTGAAAAATGCTCCAATGGGGATCATATTCATTTTCCAGCTGCTAAAACAGATACCATACAATGGGTTTACTTAATAATGAGAATTTATTGGCTCACAGTTTCAGAGACTAGAAGGCTGACTTCCTCCCAGGGTTGATATCTTTTGGCCAGCCGCCATCTTTGGGATTCTTTGGCTTTTCTGTCAAGTAGCAATGCACACGGTGGTGTCTTGTCCTTTCTCTTCTGGGTTCCACTGATGTCCAGCTTCTGGCTGCCCCCGTGGCTTCTCTCTGTGTGGCCTTCTCGATAAGGCACCCAGAAATAGGATTAAGACCCATCCTGATTCAGTTGGCCTCACCGTAAGTATAAATAACCTCATCCGAAGGTCTGATCTACAATAGGTCACACCCACAGGAATGGATTAAGATTAAGAAAGTGTTTCTCTGGGTTACATGATTCAATCCCTAGCAGGGATACCTGCCAGAAAGGGGCTACTAGGTCCCTTGAGAGATAGTTGTCCTTCCTCATTGTTTATCTCAGGCAGGGGTGCGGGACATCTGACAGCTGAAGGAGGAGTAGGAATTGGCAAATAAAAAGAGCAGGTTAAGTGTATTCCCCACAGCAAGAGTGTCTTGTGCAAACATCCATAGACTCAAGAGACAGTACTTGGTAGTTAAGAGTGGAAAGTAGGTCCATTATTCCAAAAAGTAAAGTATGAGGTGGGAATGGGGAGAGATAAAAGCAGAGAGGTAAGCTGAGGCCAAATACAAAATTGTTCTATAGGTCGTGTTAAGCACTGCATATTTAACACAAGGAGACTAGGAAGTTATTAGGGGGTTTGAGTAGGAGGGAGATATCAGATTGATTGCATCACATCATGAAAAGTATTTTGTATGGGAAGAAGATTGGAGACAAGGAGGTAGAGTAGAAGTCTACTTTAGCAATATAAGCAAGAGATGATGGCAACTTGGATTAGAATAGAGGCAATGGGGACAGAGAGGAGGGTACATATTTGAGAGATACTTAGAAGGTAGAACCAACGAATTGGATGAGTGGGTGGGTGGGGGGGAGTTAAGAATGATTCCCAGTTTCTGAACAGTGGGGGATGGGGAGAACAGGAGGAGCCAGTTTGGGGAGAGGAACATGGCTTTGATGTTGGCTTTGGGGTATCTGTGAGTAGAAAGTGGAGAAGGAAGTTCTGAAACTCTAAATAAGTCATGTCCCTCGATTTCCCTTTGCCACATGGTTATCTACTCAGGAAATTCTAGTAGATGAGTTCAGTATTCTTTTTCTTGGCACAGGTCATGCTGTATTTCCCATCCTAGTTTATGTTTGGTGAGGCTGGGTGCTTGCACCAGCACATCCTTCCAGTTTACTGGACCTGGAAGTGAGACTCATTGGCTTTAGTTTCACGATCTACCTAGAGTTCCCCTTTGGATGGTGCCCATTGGAAAGACACTTGCTCTGCAACACACTGGCCATTTGTAAACACAGGCTACACGTTTTGTCAAACTGGTTGGTTTCTAGCACCCTCAGAGCAGCTAGAGTGGAGGTTGCTCATTCCTGGAGAGATCGTTTGTGCCCAGTTCACAAGTTAGGTCTAGTGCACTTCATTTCTTAAAGTAATAAATCCTACCTATTTGTTCCAATGGAAAATTTGGGAATTCCCAAATAGTTTCTTCCATAAAGACAGAATCAAAGAACTCTGGAAGAGTCTGAAACACTTTACTGTGTGTACGGTTTTCAATACTATCAAGTTTCTCTCACTCTTTTTCTTTAATGTATTTAAAAACTTTTCAACATTTATTTTGGAGTCATTTGTAAGATATTTTTCAAATATTCTTTTACTCGTGTTACTTATTTGTACTTCTGAGCTTTATAGTTCTCCTCGATTGAATGGTCCTTTTGTGTTTTGGGCAATAGCTTTATCTTAGTGGGGCCCTTCAACGTTACCAATCTAGCCTGAAGGGGTTTTATTTTAAGCACCTTGTCCGTTAGATCTCTAGCATATATTTTCTCTGGACTTTCAAAAATGTGTTTTCCAGCAGTCTTGGGGTTTCTTTAGGGATTTTTACTTTTCAACTATGCCTTTTATTTTCTTTAACCAGAATATTTGCATTTATTATCGTTTCCATTTGTAATTATGCAAAATTTCCAATGAAATTTTTTTGACTTTGCCTTTCTAGTCAGAATTACCCTTAGTCATTTAATCCTGGCAGGTGCTTCAAAGTGCATAATATATATATATCTATTTCATTCCACAGTGCAATATCAATTTCAGTGTATTTTTTCTTGTGTATGCAGGAACCAGTTCTATGTTCAATCCAAATGTAGTGGCTCCATAACTCTTCAGTGGTAGAATTAAAGATAAAATGTAGATAGTTTAGGTGTCTACCAATTCACTCTCGTTCTTCTTTTCAGTTTACCCATTTTGTGTACTATCTCTTTCCTATATTTATGGCCGTGGCTAGGAGGTATACTGTGCAATGCAAGAAGCTGATTTCCACCTTGTAAAATTCTGAGAGTTCTGTAGTAGTTTATTGAAGTGTGATTTTTGTTAATGCTGTCTTCTATAAAGTACTGTATCTATTTTTAGGAAACATGTTTTAGCCTGCAGTCAGAGGTGTCACTTGTATCAAGTTTGTCACTTTTTCCAGGTTTCCAATTAATCCACTTAACTTTTTAGGCCTTTGGTATTTGTGGAGATAAAGTTAAGAATTTCTGTTTGTCAGTTCCCAGATAAACTGGGGGTCAGGCCATCAGCAGGGAAGAACCATTTTTTTTTAAGAGACCAGATCTGAAGGGGCAAGGCAAGATAAAGGGAGAAGACGTTTTTAGCAATTGCTGCTAAAAGAATGAAAAAAATCATGTTTTTTGGAGGTCTAAGCAGTCAGAAAAATTCAGTGCTTTTGTATTTACTCCCCTTCCCTTACCCCCCAATCTGATCTTCCTGCAACTTGACTGCTTGTTTCTTACCACAGTTCCCCTTCAAAACTGCTCTCAATTCCAGTTTTTATCTGCTCTCTCTGCGTGAAAAATTCTTGTTTGGGGGTGGAACTGGTGGACCAGAGTGGCTACATTTCCATCCATTTGTTTCCTAAATGGCTGGAGCTCATCTTCCAGGGTGAGTGGAGAGATGAGCTCCTGGTTTCTTCTGAAGTCCAGCATTTCCAAATCAGGTCTTATGAACTTCAACCCTAATTGTTTGCTTCATTGTAGTCTGTTTATAGTGAAAAACATTATAGACATTCAGCAAATACTCAATGCCTCTCTTCTTTAAAGCAGTGTTTCTCCTTTCAATTAATACAAATGAAAAAGTTTGTGATATGCTTGCAACATCTCCACATCTCCAGTGCTGTCATAAAAACCTTCTGAATGTTTATTTATATGCCTTGAAGCTCCATTTAATGTGATAACTGGTCATTTCTCGTTGGAAACTTCTTACGTTTGATAATAACTGAACATATGGATAATTAAAACAGTGAGGATTTTCATGGCTTCCTGAAGTGCCGTTATTCAAGGACAGAAATGAGAGCTTGTTTTTAATTCACACACACACAAAACCTAGAGGAAAGGGTCTTGAAGGTAGTAAGATACCAAACAAAGAATATGGTGGAAGCAGATGATGACAACCATCATCAGAGAATTTTGGATAGGGTAGGTCATACAATGTTTGTGCCCTTAACTTTGACCTTGTTACTTAATTATCGACTGGTCAGCAGATAGGTCATTTAAGGTCACATTCAAAAGATCAGGTGAAGTGGCAGAGCGGCCCCAGGGATCTTTCCAGAGCAGGGAGTCTCGTTTGCCCTCAGGTGCCCCAAGCCTGGGCCTGGGCAGAGGAACTGCTGGTTTACCAGTGAGGTGGGGCTGGGAGCTTAAACCGACCAGCGCCCTCTTTATGTGATGGGGAAGGAATTCTCCCCGGGCGGGTCCCACCTCGCGGCTCAGTGTGAGGCGTTCATGTCCAACCCCGATGTCCACGGAGCCAAGACTGGCCAGGTGGGAAGCGCGCTCCCGCGGTGAAGTCAGAGGAGGGGCTCGCATTCGAGCAGGTGTTCAGGGTGGACCCCGGCCGAGGCACAGGCCTGCCCGAAGGCAGCGCGGGGCGGGGAGAGCTGCGACCGCACGAGAGCGTCCTGCGTGGCCGGGTGAGGATGGGAATGGGCGTGGGAGGGAGAGGGGGCAGAAGGGGGCAGGGGGTGGGTGCGGAGGTGAGTGTCCTCGCATGAGACACTAAGGAGTTAGACGTTTTTAAAACCCAAGTGTGTAAGCAGGAGGGCGTGGTTGGATTTACCTTTGGGAAAGATGGCCTTCCCAGAGGAAAGGCTGGATATGACTTTCCATAGCCCCAGCGTGAAAAACTGAACAGTTGCATTTCCAGGTAGCCTGCTGGGTTGTATGCAGAGGGGATGACAGGGCAGGTGGCTGGTTTCCACCTGTGAGGGAGTGAGAGTGCACTTTCACTGAAAGGGCTCCGGAATCACTGGCCTAGAGCTGTGCTTTAGGAGGCCAGGTGTGATACATGATACACATCCGCTATTCTAGGACGTAATGAGACTTTGGTTCTTTCTATTAAGAAATTGATTCAAATTTCTGAGTTCAAATACTGACTCTACCTTCTCTAGGCACGAACTTTGTTACCGTGTCTTTAAAATGAGAATAATAGTAGTGCCTAAAATGTAGGGTGGTATGAGATTCAGTGAAACATTTCCTGGGAAGTGTTTATCAAACACTGCACGTCATATTCTAAATACTTGGTAAATATTAAATGTTATTATTATTAACTGGCCAAAATAAGGACATAAGATCTATGTACCAACATTGTTTTCTTTTGAAGAAGAATTTTTGGTAGCACTGGGTAGAGAAAGAAATGCAGAGGACAGGTATTTCACGAAATGTAAAAAAAATGAGAGTCAAGATTATTTATATTACGAAAGTGAAGAACGGGGTGCATTGGTGAGATGCCAAGTGATTACATATCACAAACACTGTGGGGCATCACTTTTATTTCTTTTTCAGAATGTACATTTGATGGTAGCAGGGAAAAGGTTTTCTATGGGGAATTCTGCATCTCAAAGACCATGAAGTGGAAGTTCATAAGTGTGAAGAACAAAGAGACGTATATTGACGAGTAAATGACAAGAAACAAATTCATTTCTAATAGTTTTCCAAAGGTGTATAAAATGGTTAAGATAATCTTCAGCTTTTCCCATTTTCAGTTTTGGGTTTGAACTTAGGTGCAAAGAGTGAGAATGAAAATAGGTGACGATTAAGGGACTAGTTCCTGCCCCTTAAAGGCGGCAGGTTGACGTTTCTGGAAAGAACTTAATGTTTTGTTTAACCATCATTCAGTGTCTGGTATTATTCAGCAAATTATAGATCCCATTTCTAGTCGTTTTGAATCAGTCACAATAAACAATCCTTTTGTCAGACTTACTACTTCTATCCTGCATGGTTCGCAAAATAAGATAAAAATGTACTTGGCCAAGTGCCATTTATTTCAAATATACTTTGTCCCCCCAGCATTTATTTATTCTTACAATTCAGATGATTTTTCTTGCCTTCAGTTCTTTCAATAAGTATAGTCATTAGCTTTTTTTTGACATTGTTTGAAGAGTTTATCTACTTCCAGACGACCCTTAAAATTGTGATGAAAATGAAATGTTTTGTATTACGTGATAAAATTTCCTGTTCAAGGCTTTTTCCACAATATCTTTGATATTCTTTTTACTTGTATGAAAGGCAATATTTTTTTTCTCCTAAGTTTGAAAAAGCTCCCTAATGGATTTTCTGGAATGTTTGAATTGTGTAGATTCTCTAATATTCTTCCTTACCTTAACATAATGGAAACAGAGGCCTAGCTTTGGTTATCCTTGAGAAATGAAGCAGGGAAACAGCTGAAATCAAATCTGATACTCATTGAAGCAGTAGTTGTAGCCTCAACTGTCAAAATGTTTTCTAAAGATCTAACCATCTTCTCTGCTTGACATTTCTCTCCCTGTGTTAGTTAGGGTTCTCTAGGGAACCAGAATCAATAGGAGATACGTGTGTGTCTGTACTGTAAATATTATGAGATTTTTTAAACAGTAATTGGCTCATGTGTCTGTGGGGATGGACAAGTCCACATTCTGTAGGGCAGGCCGCAACTGGAAACTCCCATGAAAGTTTGTGATGTGAAGGAGAGATGGGAATTCTCCCTTCTGATGGCTCAAATCATCAGTGCTCCTTTTAAAGCCTTCAGCTGATTGGATGAGACTTCTCTCATGGCTGAAGGTTGTCTCCTCAGCAGACTGCAGACGAATCAGCCATAGACGCAAACAATTTACTGATAATTTAAGTCCACAAAATGTCATCATTTTAACAATCAGTCCAGTGCTTGCTTGACCAAAAACTGGATGCCATGACCTGACCAAGTCCACACATGGACTTCACCATCAGACTCCCTGTTTTGGTTTGTTAAAGATGACAGAATACAATATACTCGAAGTGGGCTGGCTTTTACAATGGGTATTTATTAACTTACAAGCTTGCAGTTCAGAGGCCGTGAAAATGTCCACATCACGGTATCAACAGGCGATGCTTTCTCCCCGAAGACTGTCGACCGCGATCCTGGGCTCCTCTGTCAGGGGGCCGGGCACATGGCGACGTCTGCTGGTCTCTCCCTTCTCTTCTGGGCTTCATTGCTTTCTGCTGTTTGCTTCGGTGGCTTCCTCGCTATTTCTGTGGCTTTCTCTCTCAGCTTCTATGTGTGTCCTTGTCTCTCACCTTGTGTGTTTTTTTTTTCTCTGAGCTTCTGTGTGTTTTTCTCTTTGCATATTTCATCCTCTTATAAAGGACTCCAGTAAGAGGATTAAAACCCTCCTGGGGCACACCTCAACTGAAAGAACCCAAACAAAAGGTCCCACCCACAATAGATCTACTCCCACAGCAATGGATTAGCTTTAAGGACATGCTCTTCTGGGGTCCATAAAACTTCAAACCATCACACTCCCTTTGGCTCTTTTATCTTGTTTTTGCTTCCCAGGTCCTCTCACAGCCACATCATGTCCCAGATGCTCCTTTATCTTTAATCCTAGGTGTAGGAAAGCTCTTCTGGACCTTTCACTTCCTCTCATGGCTTTCTATATCCATAAACAGCAACCTACCTGCTTGTCCTGAAGTGTTTCTCTCCTGCCCCAAACACTCACCAGTGGCACACGTGGTCTACAAAATTAAGCACAAGCATATTGGGCAACACTCCAGGCCTTCTACTTTTCCGTCTGTATTTTCAGTGAACTCCCCAATCACACCAGAATGTTCTCAAATGGCTTGGGTGCTTGCCTGCCCCTGTGACTTTGCTCAAAGTCAAGTGAAGACTTTCCTTCTCTGCTTTGGGCATAAACGCCTCTTTTGTTGCTTCCTGTCATAACTCACATCACAGTTTATATTGTAATCATCTGTTTAATCTTCTGGCTTCCTTACCAGGTTATCAGCCCTGTAACCATTCCTGTCTTATTATCCGCTGTGCTCTTAACATCTTATTCCACCTCTGTCATTTATTAGGCCCTTACTAAATATTTTTAAACTAAATGAATGATTAAATCAAGTGCCTCTTTTTATAAACTCAGGGCAGGGATATGTCTTGTTCACTTTTATATACCATAAATACTGCCCCACAACTCCTCTTACAATAGACTTTTAAGGGTTGATTTGTTTACCTGAGTCTCCCTCACTGTTGGAAACCATGAATACTGCATCACATGTGGGCATGTCTTGTGCATCGTTCTGTGCATTTGCTTTGGCCTGATATTTCCTCGGATGTTCAGGGTTAGCGAGCATCTGCCTTGTACTCAGAGTTTGAATCCAGGGCTCTTGGCAATTGTAAAGCTCTTTTGCTCCTCTTTGGAGTGAATCCAACCACTTCTATTTTCTTTCACTGGACCTTCTCTCTGTGATTTCAAAGAATAGTTACCCATGGCCTAATTACTAAACTGGAGACTCTGACTTTCACCCTTTCCAGTGACTTTTTTTCCAACAAGTTTTTATGAGGAATTAAAGATATGTTTATTTGCATAACTCAAAGCATAGCTGATGTGCTGGATGAGGAAAGAGAGCTGAAAGTAACAATTTGAAAAAGTGAACTAAAACTGAGAAGACATAATTGGGCAGGAAAACACTTAAATTCTTCTGTTTTATGTAAAAAAAAATCAACAACCGTATGAGAGGCTTGTCTTAGCAGCAGCACTGTAAATAAGGAGGTATGTGTAGGTTAAAATATGGGCCTAAAATAGATCTGGAATCTAGTCTGAGGGGAAGGGGCGAGCAGGGAAATTTATGGCAGAAACAGCGAGGACCAGAGGTTGCTGGCAGGGCGGGAACGGACGGGAAGATGGCACTGGGAGGGAGCGGCCTGTTCTGCATTCAGAGGTGAGACCCCCGTGTGGTGGTGGCTGCAGGACCCAAGTCACACCCGCAGCCAGCAGAGTGCAGACGAAAGCTGAACCTTGGCGAGGTGGCCAATCCTTTAGGCCTCATCATCTGTGTGAAGGAGTTTGAAATTTATCTTAAAGGCTTTAGGATGCCGTGAATGTTAAGCTGGGGTCCAACAGGGTCAGATTTGGGTTTTCTAAAGATTATTCTGGCTATATAATTGGAGAAGGAGAGTAAGGGGCAGGAGCGAGTGGGGAGAATGATTGCGAGGTTATGGCCTAGGGGAGAGAAATTAGAAGAGCAAGGACGGAGAGAAGAGGCGCCATTCGATGCTGTCAGGGAGGAAGAAGGGACAGAACCTGGAGTTAAGTGAGAGTTAAATGAGAGTGGAGGGCAAGGGAAGGGGTAAAGGTTGGCTTTGCATGGGGGCATCAGGGTGGGTAGGATCCATTTACCAAGGTAGAGACGATCAGAAGAATATCAGGTTGCAGAAGTTCTGATTTATATGCACAAAGTGATGCTATAATTTCAATGTTCCTTAAAGCACAGTTGATGAGTGTTGAATTTTGTCCCCCCAAAAAGGCATGCTCACGTCCTAACCCCTGGTACCTTGTGGATATGACCTTACAGGATCTGGAAATAGGGTCATTGCAGATGGAATCAGGCCCATTTGAGGTTCTGAATTAGAGTGGGTCCAAATCCAGTGACTGGTGTCTTTATTAGAAGAGGGAGATTTGGACTCAGAGACTCACAGACATAAAAGGAGGACACCACATGATGACAGAAGGGGCTGGAGCGGTACATCCTCAAGCCAGAGAACCCCAAGGATTGCTGGCAACCACCAGGACCTGGCAGGGGCCAGGAAGGATTTTCCCTGATGGGTTTCAGAGGGCGCGTGGCCCTGCCAACACCTTGATTTTGGACATCTGGCTTCCAGAACCGAGAGAGAATACAGTGCTGTTGTTTTAAGCCACCAAGCTTGTGGTACTTACAAGGCAGCCTTAAATGATATAGTGAAAATATGACAGATGCTCACGGGTTGCAAATATTGAGCTTAACAATCTTTTCTGACATTCTCTTACATACAAAAGATATAAAAAGTATGTCTCCTGCCCTTGATAGGTTTACACTTTAATTCACAAGCCATTAATTCATGGCAAAATATGAAGCTAAAATCTCTATTCACTGGGGGTGACTCTTTAAAAAATATTATTTTGCTTGTCAACTTTTGTCTAACGTTCAACAAAATATACTTTGTATATTACTCTAGGAATCAAACACATCACTGTTTTTAGTTGAGGTGATAAATGTCACAGTTTTCTGTCTAACACTTTATGTCATATAGATTAGAACAACAGCGTAATTTCTTAACTTTTATTTTTAACTTTTTAAGAAGATATATTTCACTTTCAGGATCCAATTATTATTTGGGGGGATGGAAGTTGGGACTGGGTGGATGATAAATACCGTACTAAATTATTTGGGCTATAGTATGCATTTGATTCTTTAAAATAGGTTGTATTTTATTTAAGGGATATGACTTTATAGGTAACTAGGCACCAAATTAATCTTTTCCTGAAATACCTAGTGAGGTTTTTACTTTTATCTGTGGTGCATCACAAACAAATCATCATCTTAGTTGTTATCCCTGGTGCTTAAACCATCAGTGATTTATTTACATGCATTGCTTAGATGCCTAACTTAAGACTGGGAATAACTTATTTCTGCTGTTGAAAACAATTGATACTATTGACAGGTAAGAATTATGCTTTATTCTCCTGGTCATTACTCTATGGCAGTGAACCTCTGCTTTGAAATAACGTAACTGTGGTTTATTTCATCTTGATTGAAGCACGTGAGGGTATATTTTTAATCGCTGCTCCTGGCTCCAAAACATCTTGTGGTAAAGACTCAGATCCCAACATTTCATGGCTTTTTGTTCTGTTTTGCTTTTGAAAGGTGAACACATAAATGTGATAAATGTAATTCCAAGATAATGGAGTTAGGAAGCCATTACTGAAGGCAATTTTAGAGGAAAATGGAGAGTGTGAAATGATGACTTTAAAATTTTTTAAATTATGGAGGTGGAAATTAAATTGCAAACTTTAGAGGGAAATGTGTACCGGGCAGGGGAAATGATAGTCATTCTTGATTTAGAGAAAGAGTTTACAGTAAAAGAGCCACTGAGGATGGAAAACATTGAGATTAGATATTTCAAAAATAACTGTTTCAATTAATTTCCACATTAAAAGAAAATGACACATGGTGATTCAAAATAGGTCTATTATCCTAAGCTCTTTCTGACCTAGGTTCAAACATAACTGTAATCTGAAAAAGAATTCTGTTTCTTTTTTCTATTTCTTCTTTGCTGCCAGTGTTTACCACTGTAATGTGGCTCTTAGATGAATTTTAGCTAATGGAGAGCTGCAACATATTAAAAAGCACAAGGAGTCTTTGGTTAGCAAAATTAACACTGGATTTATTAGATTAAAAATGCACCAAAAGGCTCTTTGGCCATTTCCTCGACAGTCTATACATTTCTGTATATTTCTACCAATTACATCGTGATTATTTCCAACACTGACTTATCAACGTTCCTATTTTTCATAACCCATTTAACTTTATTAGGTGGCTGGATATTTAGATGATGCCCAATATTCAATATTTCAAATAATGCTTGATGACTGTCTCTACACATGGAATGCTTTTTAAAAAAGTTTTCCCACACTGATTTGCAGACATTCCCCTGATGTATAGAGAGCACAAATTGAATGCTGAATAAATATATTATCTTTCACTGCCTCACCTACTTCTTTTATATGTATCTTGAATTTTCTTGTAAGTCCAAAATAAATGATATGGACGTTCCCTGTCTCCCTCCCGCTGCCAGGGCTTTTGGTCTCTTTTCTGGACTGCTTGCTTCTCCGGACCGGTCCTGTGACAACACTATCCCTGCCAACGCCCACACGCATACTGGGTTTTTAATATTGTAATGTTTTTCATTTTGATTTCATTGTAACATGAGCTAAATAATTCCAGACTTTCCTTCCTCAGTGGGTTGTGAGAAACACTGCCCCTCTTGCTGTGGCTTGGAAAGCACCTGGAGCTCTTTGGATAGAAGGTATTAAAGTCACAAATCCCTGTTTCTCAAGGGAACGTGGAGCTGGGAGGGCCAGCCCTCTGTGTGCCCATTCAACCAAGCTGGGAGTGAAGCCCAAACTCATGTGGTGCCTCAGCTGGGAAATATTACCTTTGGTTCCTGGTATTATCTGCTTAACACGTTTTCACCTGCAGAGAGGCTCTCTCATCCACTTATTCACCAAACTTATTGAGCAATGAATTGTGCTTGGTGTTGGCCTTAGCTTCATATCCACAGAAGGGACGCTCTCTTTCTTTAACGGATTGACAGGTTTCTAGGGCAGGGACACATGACAACAATAAAAGACAACACAAAAGAAGGTACAGAAGTAGAAGAGAGGACAGAGTCATTAGCCTATCCGGGGGTGGATAAGAAAAGATTTCTTCAAAGCAAGTGGTGTCACAGTTGAGTTTTGCAGGATCAATAGCATTTTCTTGGAATGGGTGGAAGGAATACACATAAGGCATTCCAGAAAAGATGCTGATGCAAGATCCTAAAGGTGAATATTGTTCTAAGGGCAACAAGAGTATACAGTAGATTCTGGCAGGGGATGAGACTGGAGACAAAGCCAGGGATAAAATCATAAAGGATTTTGCTAAGGAATCTGTGCTTTGTCCAATAGTAATAGGAATGTCTGAACTTTGCTAAAAAATTTATTTAAAACTTCTTAAAAAGTTATAGGTTTACAGAAAAATCATGCACAAAGTTAGAGTTCCCAGATACCACCCCATTATTAGCATCTTGCATTAGTGTGGTACATTTGTTACAATTTGTGAAAGGACATTTTTATAATTGTACTATTAACTGTAGTCCATTATTTACAACAGGTTTCACTGTTTGTGCTGTATAGTCCCATTTTTTAAAATTTTTTTGTCTAGTTACAGCTATACAACCAAAAATTTCCCCTTTTAACCACATTCACAAATATAAATCAGTGCTGTTAATTACGTTCTTAATGTTTTGCTACGATTACCACCATCCATTACCAAAACTTTATGATCAATCCAAACAGAAACTCTGTACAATTTAAGCATTAACTCCTCATTCCCTATCCCCACCCCATCCCCTGGTAACCTGTGCTCTAGATTCTGACTCTAAGACTGAACTTTTTGAAGCAGAGATGTGGCATGATCAGATTTGCATTTTAGCTGCATAGTTTTGGATACAGTGTGGATTAGTTAGGAGGAAAGAGTAGAATTAGACCATTTAATTGACTGTTTAATGGTCCTGTTGAAAAAACATAGGAAAACCTCTAGTAACTAAGTCTCAGAATAACCTTTTCCTCTTTCATTCTGTGTGGTCTAAAAGTTATTCTGTTGTGTAGATTTCTCTGATATCATGTTCAACTCCTCGCAGATGTAATAAAGGAGTCAGCAAATATTTATTGATCATCAAGTATGTGCAAAATATTAGGCAAATTATGTCTGGAAATTAAACCAAGTACAATTCATGGTACAGTTACCTTAAAAACTTTGGGAACAAAGTGGAGTAACAAACAATAAACATGTATTTTCAAGATTAATTTTGCCTCCAAGGTGCTCAGTGTAACTGAGGAAAGCAAGACATTTGCCCCAAAGTAGAAAACAAGACAATTTATGCTTTGCAAGACTGTATTTTATTACTCATAATTATACGAAGGTGTGAAAGAAAGTAAGTGTGGTAGGACTGAGTGGCTGAGAGATTCCCGGGAGAGAAGTAGGACTTGTGCTAGATGTGGAAAGAAGATTAGAATCAAATTGATGAAGAGGAAAAGATACTTTAACTGGCTTAAGCCAAGTTGCCAGATAAGCTCCAGAGACCTCTAGGGGACCCTTCCACTGGTGTCCTCGGCACATGGTGCAAGTTTAAATTCCAGGTCCTAAGTAAAATGTAGCAAACTTCCAGAACTGTGCCTGCCTTACCTTCCATTCTCCAGAAGCAGTCCTTGAAAGGATGAATGTGAAACGGCTGAATCACGGAGTGCCCCGAGGAAAATCCACTGGGGCAGTGGGGTAATGGGATGGGCAAGGGAAGAAGGCTGGGCAAGGGTGCGAGGTCAAGCAACGTCCCATGAGGTGACTTTGGCTCACTCTGGCTGGGGGCAGGAGGTTGTCTTGACCAGGGGCAAAGGTCCTCACCCCTGTCAGTCACTGGGTGTAGACGCCCTCTGGGCGTGTAGATTTCCCTGGCATCTCGACCTCAGAGGGCAAGCCAACTCAGTTCCAGAGCCCAGGACAGTCATCAGGGAGCTGGTGGGCACGAAACATTGAAAGGCTCCCCGGGACTGTACAGAGGTGCTGAAAGCAACTGCTCAGGGTCCATGTGAAGGAAGCCCTTTCCTGGCTGTTAGGGGGTTCCAGCATCGCGGGGCTATTTGGAACAGATTGTGTAGTAAGCCCAGGTAGAGGATCTGATTCTTCAACTCCCCTTCTCATCATATGCCTTTGTCCCTCCCAGAGAACACAAGTATGTGAGAGTCTAATCGCCGTCCTCTCCTACCCCCAGAAATCGTCACCTTTCTTAACCCAACCAGGTACAGCACACAACAGTTCCTTGCATAAGATCAGGCTCAAGTTCATCTTATCAGGGGAGAGCCTGAGAGGATGTTGAATTTGCTTTCCTTTGAATGCTGTCCACCATTACTGACTGGGGAGTTTTGTTGGGCTGAGAAAGACTGGATGGCTGCTTGCTCCACTTTCCTTATATCAGATGTCTTCTGTTTCATGGGTCATGTCTTTTGTCTATAGAATTTTGCAGATATTGTTCCAGGGTAATTTGAATTGGGTAGGAGTCATGTTGGTAAAAATTGTGAATCCCCAGTTTTCTGAGCACTGTGCTTAAAAACTTGATTTTTATTGACTCTCTCCATTCAATGGCAGTTGAAGTCTGTATGTGCTTGCACATATGCAAATCTAATATGTATATAATGCATTGTGGAGACGTTCATGTCATATTTCTTGTTTTCCCATTTTTAGCATTCTATCAATGGCTGCTTAGTCATTTTTCATGCCATTCATCAGAAATCCCACTCATGCGTTCTCCACAAAACCTTCTAGAAATAGAAAAGGAATGTAATGATGTAGGTATTAAAATAAATAAATAGGCAGAAAACATGGGAAGAGGAAGGAAACTGAACATGGCATGGGTGCTCTAAGTGCACAAAACTTATTCAATCGCCTGTCTTGAGTTTGGTGTTCTCTGCAGATTTTCCGCAGGCAAATCACTTTGCATTTGGTCAGCGAACCCAGGTCCGCCCAGGCTCAGCAAGCAGCAGGGCTTTTGATCTGCTGATAAATCAAACTCACAGCTCTCTGGCTCGGGGTGTCTGTACCGGCAGGAAGCTGGGGGGTATTTCCAGCCTCCGTGGAATACCAGGATGCTGATGTCTAATCTCCTAGCACTTTGTTATTCTGGAAACATCATCTGTATGTGGTTACCTGCTCCTCTGTCTCTCCTTCAACCCAGAAGCTGTGCTTTCCTTGTCTTTACATCACCAGTCATCTTTGTTGAATGGATGAAAGAAGGCATCGGGAGGGAGGTAAACTTCATGGCCACCTGTTGGTGATCCTTGTCCTGCCTGAATCTCCCACCCGCCGGCCGTTTGCAGGCACTCATTCCCTTTCTGCCCCTCGCTCCCTTCCCACGGGCTGGCTCTTCTCTGCTTGCCCATGACGGGTGTGTCTGGGCCAGCAGCCTGCGGGAACCAATTCCTTTCCTTTCCACTTGGAAAATGATCTAATGGGCAATTTCGCACTAATGTGTTGATGCTTGCCAGGAGCTGGAGTTGTTATGTGCATTTTAACAAAGACACTTAAAGAAATTGATCTCTAATTAGAGGATTTAAGGCATCAGAATTTCAGATGATATTGAGAAACAGCGTCTTTCCTGGAGCCTGTTTTGCCTCAGCAAAATCCTGCCCAGGTGCAAGGCAGAAAGGAAAACTGCGTCCTTCTCGGGAAAGGTGACGGCACGTCGGGTTTGGATGTGATGTGAGCGTCTCTGCCCTTCGCCAGCCCCTGCCTTAGCTCTGGGTGTCATGAGAATTAAATGTGGTAGCACTTGGAACGCTGGCATTGGATGCTGACGCAGAGGAAGAACACACTCGAAGTTTATTTGCTTTTAAAATATCCTGAAAATATTTTTCTTAAGTGTATAAAGGTTTGCTAGGGCTGCCATAATAAATAATCACAAACTTAATGGTTTAAATCAAAAGAATGTTATTGTCTCCCAGTTGTGGGGGCTGAAAGTCCAAAATGAGGGTGTGGGCAAGGCTGTGTTCCCTCCAGAGGCTCGAGGGCTCTGGCAGTAGCTTGCTGGCTGTCACGTCTCTGCTGCCACATGGCTGTTTTCTCTGTCTGTCTGTTCCAAATTTCCTCTCCTTATTTAGGATGCCAGTTATGTGGGAGTAGGGTCACCCTACTCCAGTTTGGCCTCATCCTAACTAATAACACCATCAAAGACCTTATTTCCAAATAAGAGCCCATTCACGAGACCAGGGGTTTAGGATTTGAACAAATCTTTTCTGGGGACACAACCAATCCACAGCAATAAGATAAAATGCTTAAAGTGGTCTACACTGGCAATTCGCGAAACAGTCATTCTTTAGTAGAGGGTAATTAGCAACTGTCACAGCGCAAGAGGGCTTTTGCAGCTGAAGGACTAAAGAAAGCACCGGACACGTTCTGAGACACGGCTTTTATTTGGGGGCTTACCTAAAGGGTGGGAAGTGGGTCACGTTGCCTTGAATTCAGGAGTTTCTCTGAATGGATTCAGGAGCTGCTCTGAATAGCAGCAGGTTCAGAGCTCAACGTGAAGATAAGCCGCAGAAGCAAGGGGTGCCAGGGAGTGGTTTGTGAGGGTTCGGACAAAGACATTCAAATGGGTATGAGCGGAGTGGGGGTCTTGTGATGAAGGGAGGGATCAATTATAGTCAACAGGGAAGAGGGGAGGATTATAGATTATCTTGTAGATAATAGTACCTCAGGGAGTTCCAGGAGGGCAAGCTGTAGATTAGTTAGCGCCGGAGGCCTGATTTCACAAGGATAGTAGTAGCTGTGCACCGTCTTCGAGGCACTTGGGGAAGGCCCTGGGCCCGGGGCTCCCATGGAGACACGTTAGTCTTTTGGTTCTTTTTCTGTAAAAACCTGCCATGCATAAGTCAACATTAAATTCCCAAATCTGGGAGGGCAACTGCTAGCATTTTAATGGAAAGCAAGCCAGTGTTCATGGCTGTGTTGTGAACTTTTGGTATTACAGGACCTCAGAAAGGTACTATTTAAAATTCTTATATTCCATTAGTCATCTCTCTTCCTGGTTGGGAAATACTGTGGGATTGCTCAAAAGTTAGACTTTTTTATGTGTTTCTGCAAATCTTAAGGTAATAACAAATAAAAAGCATCTTTCTCATGTACCATGGCACACAGATTGAAAACTTATTTTAACAATTAAAACCTGTGAACAAAAGTTGCAGTGTGAGAATCCATGGCTGACCCTCCAGGGGACTTTCTCCAGCTTCAGGGCAGCCCCAAAGCCTTCCCAGGAGGCAGCGGGTGTCTGTGGTGACGGGTGAGGGGCCCTGGCAGTTGCTTTGTGTGTGCTGACTGCTTGGCTTTCAATCACAGGTGGCAAAAATGTGCTCAGGCCTCTGTGGAAAGTGTTTGCTCTTTGGTGCCCAGACAGGGACATCCCATCTTGGAAATACTGCAAACCTTCTCTCAACATGTATGTCTGGGCTGACTCTTGGCTTTGCATCCAGGACATGCTCTCCAGATTCTAGTTGTTTCTTCCCCTTCCCTTCCCTTCCTCTCTCTCTTTCTACCTCTCTCCCACTCTCTCTTTCTCTCTCCATTTAAACAAATGGCCTTGCTTGGCTTGGCTTCATGAAGGTTTTGGACCTTTTTGCCTGCTTATAATTGGGAATTAGTGTGACTATCTCTTTTGCTTATTTTTTTAAAGCCTTATCTCAGGGCAGTTTAGAAAACTTCCTTAGTCATCACGCTGTCACTGTTTTATTTTGCATTTATATGGAATACTCTTAAGAGTGTTTTTGAAAACCGTTCCCAGCTGAGCGCGGACATGGTGTAGGAGCAGTTGGGAACAGGAGAAGTAGGACTATTATCCCTTCTAATTAGCTGCTGTAATCACAGTGCTCCCACAGATGGCTTATGGCAATTCTGGTGGTTTAATTTTACTCTATTTTAAGCACCATAAGAACAAGTTATTGTTTCGTGCATTAGAAACCCTGGGGAGAGGGCTGACTGAGCAGAAGATATTGATTTGAACTTCAGCTGCACAGAAGAGGTGGTTGAAAAGAGAGTAGATGGGTTTACCCAGTGATGGAGGAGAGGGAAAAAAGTGACAGAATTCTGGGAACAACAGTATTTTAGAAGGACCAGCAGAGAACGAGGAACCTTGAGGGAGGTCTAGAAGGAAAGAGGAGACGGAAGAAAGAGTAATGTCACAGAAGCCAATGGAGTAGAGGGTTTCCAGGAGGGCTGGGGATCCAGCGTAAAATGTCAGGATACATGGACACAGCCTTGGGCTTCAAATGAGAAGGTCGTTGGTGACTTCTGCAGCGCCAGGAGAATGGTGGCAACGGAGGCCTGGTGGAGTCAACGCCTTAGTGAGAAACGAGGAAGCAGAGTCAGGCTGGAATTCTTCTCCCAGAATTCTGCAAGGAGAGGGAAGAGGGGAGGAGAGAGCGGGTGGCATCACTGGTATGGGGTTAGTTTTCCGGGATGGGAGAAGGAGCCTATTCAGAGCTGAGGGAAAAGTGTCCATTCAGGAGCGGAGGCCGAAGACACAGGAGAGCGTACTGAGACCATGTTCTGCAATGAAAAAAGCAAGAATTTGAAATCAGATGAATTTGTTTGATTTCTGATTGTGCTATTTACCAGCACAGCCAGCACCTCGGGGAAGTTACTTACATTTAAAAAAAAAATCCATCTATGAAATAGGCATATCAATAATACATATGTGATTATGCTCTTGTCAGGATCAGGAAAGAAGAACATTTCAGATAGCAGGTGTGTCAATTTATGTAGCTCTTCAAAATGTACTGTATAGACAGATATTTTAAAACTTTTTGTTGTGGAAGTTTCAAACATACACAAAAATAAAAAGCACAGTATAAGGAATTCCCCTGTGCCCAGCATGAGGCTTCACCAGTGAACGGTGGATCCAGTTTGCTTCATTGTTTTAAAGCAAATCCCAGATGTTGTGCCACCTCTCCTCTAGTTCACCAGCAAGCATCGCCAGTGACAAGGAGTCTGCTTTTAACGTAAGCACAACACCATCATCACGCCGTCAGAGAGTCAATTCCTTAAAGTTATTGAATGTCGAGTTCACATTTGCCCAGTTGTTTACAGAATATTCTTTTTTTCCCAAGTTCCACACATTGTAATTGTTGTGTATGTGTCTTAAATCTATCCCTTAAGTCCATTTCCCCTCTCGTCCATCTCCCCAGCCCTCCTTCACATTTTCTGGTTGTCATATTGAGCTCCCCATAGCCTGGATCTGCTGATTGCTTTCTCCTAGTGTCATATAACATGTTTCTCTGCTCTTTGTAGTTCTGTAAATTGGCAGCTTTGGAGGCTTGATCAGAGTCCAGGTTGATTATTTTGGCAAGGCTACTACAGCCCAGATGGCATTGTGGAGACATTAATGTCTTATTTTGAATTTGCAGACATTGATGATTATTACCGAGAAGGATTAATTCATTTATTCATTTCAAATACAATTTTAAACAACTTTCTTTCTATTAGTGGTATCACAGATGCAAATACTCCCCCAAATAATGGAAAAAACTTGCCCACTGACTGAAAAATGAAACTGCAAATTAATTTTTTAATCATATTTTTTATTGTTGCATATACATACATACATAGAAGTGATAACTTTCCAGTTTAACAGTAGTTAGAAAGCTAATTTCAAAGAATATCGTGGGTTACAGTTCCACAGTTTCAGTTACTTCCCCACTGTGAAATATAATATATAAACAAAAAATAATATCTTTCAAAGTATGATTTAACAAGTAGTTATATAGGAAATATCCAAAGTTGTTATGAGTTACAGTACCATAGTTTCAGTTATTTCCTTATTGTGAAATATAACATACATACAAAAAGGTGACAGCTTTCAAATTACAATTTAACAAGTAGCTGTAGAACAAATTTCGAAGGATGTTATGGGTTAGCATTCCATCATTTCTCTGTTGAATTAATTTTTAATTTAATTGACACTAATTTATGTAATTTAAATAATTAAATTAATTAATTTTTATCAAAAATATTGAGGTGTGTCCTGTGAGGTCAGAAAAGAATGCTTGGAGGACCCCAGAAGTAAGTGCTGTTTGGAAAAAGTAATGAACCACTGAATTAATTTTTAAAATTATCTATTATCATGCTAGAAAAGCCAAATACAAAGTAAAGAGCATTTCATCGTGATGTCCTGCAATAAGAATCGTGGGCATCTTCCTGGGTGCTGCCTCACACACGGCCCCGTGGGAGGGGCAGAGCATCCAGGCATCCGGGGCCTCACCTGGGGCCAGGTAAGCTCCAGAGCCCTGGCCTTCATCTTGGTTTCCATCTGACACCAACCGGGAATGCTGTTGTCAGGCAAGGTTCACCGGGGTCTGCTCTGTGCCTCGGAACCACCTACCTCTAGGGGGGGAGCCTCCTCCTTTCAGATTTAGCTACAGGTGGGTCCGGATCCTGGCGTAGGTGGGGGCAGACACCTCCCCGCGCTCCACCTCCCGAAAGACGGCCCCACCCATGTCCCCAGGTCATTGTGGGGATTTTCTCCGTGGATTCACCATTTCTCCTTTGCGAGAGGTAGACGCCCCTAAGAGTGGCTCAGGCTCTGTGCCCTGTGGGCAGGTGCACGGCGGCTGCCTGCGGACAGGTGGCCACTGCAGGGCAGGCAGGTGAGGGGCTGAGGCCGCAGGAGGGCAGCGGCCAGAGAGGAGGAAAAACCAGTCGTGAGTGTGAACACGGAGGACATATATCACTCCTTTCCAAGGGCTGCCCTGCCTTTTCTTTCTGAGGGCCCGCACAGCTGGCACAAGCATTTGTTTTTCTTTCTTTTTCTTTTTCCATTCTCATCTGTTCTTTTTATTTTCCTACATAGTGTGATGGTATCTGATTTAGCCTTTTCCTTATATTGCCCCTCATTCCTTCTTTCTTTTTTCAAACCTTCCTTTCCCTTTCTTAATTTTTAATTTTAATTTCCTCTTCGTTCCTTTTAAGCCTTATTTTTTTTTGTTTTTTACATTTTAAAAAAGAATTTTCTCCCGTTCCCTTTCTTTTGTTAGTTTATTACTTACAGATGAAATGTTTTCTGTGTGCTTGTTTTGTAGCTGAAGCGTTCACTTTGGTAGGTAACTATATGGTTAGAGATCAAACCCTGGAGTGCTTTTTTTCTCTTTCCAACAACATTTTGACACATGGAACACTTAAATGAAGATTAGAAGTTAGTTTTTGGAGGGGCTGAAACTAACCTAGATATACAATCCTAGGTTAATATAGAGAGCACATCTTACTCTAGTGAAGTGTAGACTTAGTTTCTCCCTTTTGAGTATTGGATCTCTTTTTCTTTTTTTTTTTATTGGAAGCAACAACAGTGGATACTGGGCCAGCCCAGAACAAAATTGTGACATAGGTGAAGTTTTTGACGGATGTTCTTTCCTTTTCCTCATTCCTTCCTTTGTGTTCAGGGGTTTGTGACACCACTCCTGCCTTCCTACTTAAAACAGTGTGTTAAAATGCCTGTTGGCTGCAAGAACACTGTCAGATTAAAGAAGATGTTAATAGTTAATAAATACCTTCTTGTGATAGCACTCTGGGCTACTTTAATTTTGAGAAATAATTCCTGAAGTTTATTCTGTAGATCTGGTACTCAAACTTCTTGGTCTTAGGACCCCTTTATACTCTTTAACATTACCAAGGACCCCAAAGGACTTTTATTTATGTGGGTTATACCTAGCACTATTTACTGTATTAGAAATTAAAATTAAGCAAAATTTGAAACACAAGCATTTACAAGCACATATCCCATTAGGTTTGCGAGCCTCTGGAACTATCTATTGTACACTTGTGAGAGAATGAGAATGGAAAGGTAACTTACATCTTAATATAATTATGAAAATAGCTTTCGCCTTGCAGATCCCCCGAAAGGAACACAGGAACCCCCTTGGGTCCTCATAACGCATGATGCGGATCACTGATTTCAATATTCTGAGATTATTTACTGAGTACCATGGGCTGGGAATTAGGAGTGGAGGCAGGAAATGGGAAAATACTGGGTTCGGCCTCTGCATACGATAGTCCTGTGTATGGGAAAAACGGGTCTCTGTATGTGTTAAATGACAATGATTTGGTATTTTCTTTGTGGTCATCAGATTCTTGGTTGGCACGATCATAACCGGGAGACTTCGCAGTGGAAGTGTCAGTGTTTGAGTTGCTGGCCAGCAACAGCTTTGTTGTGAAATCAGCCTGTTGATGTGATCACTAACAAGAAAAACACCAGTGGGGGCCTTTCCGTTGACTCTTACTCTATGGTTAACAAGTAAAACTTAAGGGAATATGTGTGAAGACGTGTATCCTCTGTTCTATTTAAGTACCATCTTCTTTTAAAATCTTTTTTTTTTAATAAGAATGTTGAAACTTATGTTAGATAATGTCAACAGTGATTTTGATGGGACTTTCTGGGTAGCTTCCACTTCTGCATCCAAGTACTGACATCCTAGGTCCCCTCATTTCCTTCTTCTTTTCAGATAGTTTTGAGATACCTGTGTCGCCGAATAACCACGTGGTCTCAGAACCCGGGAAAAATGTCACACTCACCTATTGGCCTCAGATGAAGTGGCTGATGGGTCAAGTTACCTGGGAGAAGATCCAGCCCCATCAGATTGACCTCCTGGCTCTCTGTAACTTGTCCCAGGGTAGAAGTTACTCTCCAAAGTACCAAAGACAAGTATTGACCAACTGCAGCCAGGGCCTGGGATGGAGCTTTGTTGTCCTTCCTCACGTCACTGTCGCCGACTCGGGACTTTACCGCTGTTGCTTCAAGGCCAGAACTGGAGAAAATGAAACCTTCGTGATGAGATTGACCGTAACCGAAGGTGAGTAATACATGACCTCAAGGGCTAATAAGGGAAAAAGTCAACCACTGTGGATTGCTTTCTGTTGTCCTTTTCATTTGTGGTAAACACCTTTATTTAATGTGACTACATTGCTCAAAATTTTTATTTTAATGGTTGAATTTAGTTAACTTGCCATTAATTGAATTTTGATATTTGTATTTCTTTATCTTGCTAACCCATGAATTGAAGACTTAATAAATTTCCTTGATCTGCCACATTCCTGAAATTAAAAAAATGATAGGTAAGATGACAGAGTGATGAGGTGTGGGTTTTAGTTACTCCTCCAGGGCAGTAGGTAGAAAGCCAAGAACTGTGTGGACCAGACACCACAAAGCAATTTGACTTTGGGCATATTTCGTATAACACTCACAAGTGCATGGAACAGCTGAGATCAGCAAACTCTGTGAGTTCTTGTGGCCAGGGGACCTACGCCCCTCCCTGCCAGGCTCAGTCCCATGGGTGGAGGGGCCGTCAGTGCTGGGAATGAGGAGGGAGAACTACAGTTGAGGCTATTATTGAAAACTCAGATGCCTGATTCAAACTCCAAACATAGATACACTGGAACCAGACACTGGAGAATCTGGGAGTAGGCAGCCCGGCAGAGAGGAGATAGGGCTAGCAAAAACAGCAAAAAAAAAAAAAAAAAACAAAAAAACAAAAAAAAAAAAAACCCAAAAAACCCAAAAACAAAAGCACAGACTTTTGGAGTTCCAGTTCCAGTGAACACAAAACAGAGAAGGGCAGGGCTCAAAAAGAATCAGGTGCATATACAAATCCAGAGGGTGAAGACCCTCGTCTGAAGAGCCAGTTTCTCTGCTTTCTTGATGGTTCCTTAATGGCCCTAATCTCCTTCTCTCTTAGCATTTGAATAGCCCATCTGCAAGGAGGGCCCTTCTTTTTCTTTTTCTTTTCTTTTTTTTTTTTTTTTTTTTAATCTTTTTCTCTTTTTCTAAAACAATTACTCTAAGAAGCCCATTACAGAAAGCCTCAAAGACTTGCAATTTGGGCCCAGGCAAGAGCAGAGCTAAGATAGCTCTGAGAGACAAAGCAGTAACTGTAGTGGCTGAGAAAATTCGATAAACACCATAACTTCCTGTTCTAGTTTGCTAATGCCGCTGGCATGCGAAACACCAGAAATGGATTGGCTTTTATAAAAGGGGGTTTTTTTGGTTACACGGTTATAGTCTTAAGGCCACAAAGTGTCCAAAGTAACACATCAGCAATTGGGTACCTTCACTGGAGGATGGCCAATGGTGTCTGGAAAACCTCTGTTAGCTGGGAAGGCATGTGGCTGGCATCTGCTCCAAAGTTCTGGTTTCAAAATGGCTTTCTCCTAGGACATTCCTCTCTAGGCTGCAGTTCCTCAAAAATGTCACTCTTAGTTGCACTTGGGATATTTGTCCTCTCTCAGCTTCTCTGGAGCAAGAGTCCGCTTTCAACAGCTGTTTTCAAACTGTCTCTCATCTGCAGCTCCTGTGCTTTCTTCAAAGTATCCCTCTTGGCTGTAGCTCCTCTTCAAAATGTCACTCACAGCTGCACTGAGTTCCCTCTGCTCATCAGCTCATTTATATGGCTCCACTGATCAAGGCCCACCCTAAATGGGTGGGGCCATGCCTCCATGGAAATATCCAATCAGAGTCATCACCCACAGCTGGGTGGGGCACAGCTCCAAAGAAACACTCAAAGAAATCTAATCAAAACTGATAACATCTGCCCACACAAGAGTACACCAAAGACAATGGCATTTGGGACACACAATACATTCAAACTGGCACACTTCCCAAGAAAAGGGGGGTGTCCCCTTACAGCCATCTTCCCGGTGGGCTGGGAATGCTCCTGTCCGGCACCAGCGCCACAGCCCAGAGCTGCCCCAAGCAACCCAGTGTGACAGGAAGTGTTTCCAACAACATGTGCACACGCCACAATATCTGGTGTGGACAATAGCCTTTCGTGCACCCACAGCTAATTGTCCCAGAGCTGGTAAGGAGGAGCTATGTGAAAAGGGGGAAATTAACACACCCCATTCAGCCATCCTTTCAGCAGGCTGGGAACACTCCTACATGGCCTTGCAGCCCAGAACTTCCCTTTGGGGATGGTGCTCACCTGTGACATAGCACAGTCTTCCCTCAGCAGAGGCCCTAGGAGGGCACGGCTTGGAAAAGGGACCCACTTGCAAGTCCCAGGGACCATACACCAATACCAAGGACTTGTGGGTCAGCGGCAGAGACAAACTATAGAGAGACTGAACTGAAGGATTAGACTATTGCAACAGCTTTAAATCTCTGGGAACATCTGGGAGATTTGATTATTTAAGCTGCCCTCCCTCCCTAACCACTCAGACACATGCCCCACATTCAGGCATGTGGTTGGTGGGAAGCACCAACTACACATGCAACTTGGTGCAATTGGACCCCGACAAGACTCACACCCTCACTCACCACAAAGACAAAGTTGGGGAGAACTGGCTTGAGGGGAATAGGTGGCTCACAGACACCACCTGCTGGTTAGGTAGAGAAAGGGTACGCCACCAAGCTGTAGATCTGATAAATTAGAGATAAGTGTTTGAATCAGTCTACATATCCTCATGGAACTTTCTCCAGAACAGATCATATGCTGGGACATAAAACAAGCCTCAATAAATTAAAAAAAATTGAAATTATCCGAAGCAAATTCTCTGACCACAATGGAATACAATTAGAAATCAATAACCATCAGAGACTTAGAAAATTCACAAATACCTGGAGGTTAAACAATACACTCCTAAACAATCAGTAGGTTAAAGAAGAAATAGCAAGAAAAATTGTTAAATACATAGAAATGAATGAAAATGAGAAAACAACATATCAAAACCTATGGGTTGCAACAAGAGCGGTAATGAGGGGAAAATTTATAGCACTGAATGCATACAACAAAGGAAGAAAGAACTAAAATCAAAGAATAATGGATCAACTGAAGAAGCTAGAAAATGAACAGCAAACCAATCCTAAACCAAGTAGAAGAAAAGAAGTAACAAGGATTAAAGCAGAAATAAATGACATAGAAAACAAAAATACAACAGAGAGAATAAAGAACACCAAAAGTTGGTTCTTTGAGAAGATCGACAATATTGACATGCCTCTAGCTAGACTGACAAAATCAAAAGAGAGAAGACCCATATAAACAAAATAATGAATGAGAAAGGTGACATAACTGCAGATCCTGAAGAAATTAAAAAAATTATAAGAGGATACTATGAACACTTGTATGCCAACAAACTGGATAATGTAGAAGAAATGGACAATTTCCTGGAAACGTATGAACAACTTAGACTGACCAGAGAAGAAATAGAAGACCTTAACCAACCCATCACAAGCAAAGAGATCCAATCAGTCATTGAAAAGCTTCCCACAAATAAATGCCCAGGGCCAGATGGCTTCACAGGGGACTCCTACCAAACTTTCCAAAAAGAACTGACACCAATCTTACTTAAACTCTTTCAAAACATCGAAGAAAATGGAATACTACCTAACACATTTTATGACGCTAACCTCAATCTAATACCAAAACCAGGCAAAGATGCTAGAAAAAAGGAAAACTACAGGCCTATCTCCCTAATGAATATAGATGCAGAAATTCTCAACAAAATACTTGCAAATCAAATCCAAAGGCACATTAAAAAAGTCATACACCATGACCAAGTGGGGTTCATTCCAGGCATGCAAGGATGGTTCAACCTAAGAAAATCAATGTATTGCAACACATTAACAAATCAAAAGAGATAAATCAGATGATCATCTCAATAGATGCTGAAAAAGCATTCGACAAAATCCAACATCCCTTTTTGATAAAAACCCCTCAAAAGGTAAGAATTGAAGGAAACTTCCTCATTATGATCAAGAGCATATATGAAAAACCCACAGCCAGCACAGTACTCAATGACGAGAGACTGAAAGCCTTCTCTCTATGATCGGGAACAAGACAAGGATGCCCGCTGTCACCATTGTTATTCAACATTGTGCTAGAAGTGCTAGCCAGGGCAATCTGGCAAGACAAAGAAATAAAAGGCATCAAAATTGGAAAGAAAGAAGTAAAACTGTCATTATTTGCAGATGATATGATCTTATATCTAGAAAACCCTGAGAAATCAACAATATAGCTACTACAGCTAATAAACAAATATAGCAAAGTAGCAGGATACAAGCTTAATGCACATAAGTCAGTAATGTTTCTATATGCTAGAAATGAACAAAGTGAAAAGACACTCAAGAAAAAGATACCATTTTCAGTAGCAACTAAAAAAATCAAGTACCTAGGAATAAACTTAACCAAAGATGTAAAAGGCCTATACAAAGAAAACTACATAACTCTACTAAAAGAAATAGAAGGGGACCTTAAAAGATAGAAAAATATTCCATGTTCGTGGATAGGAAGGCTAAATGTCATTAAGATATCAATTCTACCCAAACTCATCTACAGATTCAATGCACTCCCAATCAAAATTCCAACAACCTACTTTGCAGACTTGGAAAAGCTAGTTATCAAATTTATTTGGAAAGGGAAGATGCCTTGAATTGCTAAAGACACTCTAAAAAAGAAAAACAAAGTGGGAGGACTTACACTCCCTGACTTTGAAGCTTATTATAAAGCCACAGTAGTCAAAACAGCATGGTACTAGCACAAAGATAGACATATTGATCAATGGAATTGAATTGGGAATTCGGAGATAGACCCCCAGATCTATGGCCAACTGATCTTTGATAAGGCCCCCAAAGCCACTGAACTGGGACATAGTAGTCTTTTCAACAAATGGGGCTGGGAGAGTTGGATATCCATATCCAAAAGAATGAAAGAGGACTCCTACTCCACACCCTACACAAAAATTAACTCAAAGTGTTTCAAAGATCTCAATATAAATACAGTACCATAAAACTCCTAGAAGATAATGTAGGGAAACATCTTCAAGACCTTGTATTAAGCAGCCACTTCCTAGACCTTACACCCAAAGCACAAGCAAGAAAAGAAAAAATAGATAAATTGGAACTCCTCAAGCTTAGAAGTTTCTGTAACTCAAAGGAATTTGTCAAAAGGGTGAAGAGGCAGCCAACTCAATGGGAAAAAATTTTTGGAAACCATGTATCTGACAAAAGACTGATATCTTGCATGTATAAAGAAATCCTACAACTCAATGACAGCCCAATTATAAAATAGGCAAAACATATGAATAGATGGTTCTCTGATGAGGAGATACAAATGTCCAAGAAACACATGAAAAAATGTTCAGCTTCACTAGCTAATAGAGAGATGCAACTTAAGACCACAAGGAGATACCATCTCACACCAATTAGAATGGCTGCCATTAAACAAATAGGAAACTACAAATGCTGGAGAGGATGTGGAGAAATTGGATCTCTTATTCATTGTTGGTGGGACTGTATAATGGTTCAGCCACTCTGGAAGACAGTCTGGCAGTTCCTTAGAAAACTAGACACAGAGTTACCCTTTGATCCAGCGATTGTACTTCTCGGTATATACCCGGAAGATCGGAAAGCAGTGACATGAACAGATATCTGCACGCCAATGTTCATAGCAGCATTATTCACAATTCCCAAGAGACAGAAACAACCCAAATGTCCTTCAACAGATGAGTGGATAAATAAAATGTGGTATATACACATGATGGAATACTATGCAGCAGTAAGAAGGAACGATGTTGTGAAACATATGACATGGATGAACCTTGAAGACATAATGCTGAGTGAAATAAGCCAGGCACAAAAAGAGAAATATTATATACTACCACTAATGGGAACTTTGAAAAATGTAAAATAAATGGTTTATAATGTAGAATATAAGGGAACTAGTGATAGAGAGCAATTAATGAAGGGGAATGATAACCCAGTAAGAACAGATAACCTATCATGGGTAAATTTAATGTTCTGGGAATGCCTAGGAATGACTGTGGTCTGTTGATTTCTGGTGGGTATGGTAGGACCAAGTTCACAGAAATGTTGCTATATTAGTTTATTTTCTTGGGGTAGAGTAGGAACATGTTGGAAGTAAAGTAGGTATTTTAGGTTAGTTGTCTTTTTTTTACTCCCTTGTTATGGTTTGTTTGAAATGTTTTTTTATTGTATGTTTTTTTTTAAAAATTTTTTTGATGTAGTTAATTAAAAAAACAAAACAAACAAAAATAATGAAAAAAAAATATGCAGAACCCCCCTGAGAAGCTGGTGGAGAATGCAGGGGTGTTGGGCTTCCCCATCTTGATGGTTGCTGATGTGCTCACAGACATAGGGGACTGGTGGTTTGATGGGTTGAGCCCTCTACCACAAGACTTGCCCTTGGGAAGAGTGTTGTTGCAAAGGAGAGTCTAGGCCTCCCTATAATTGTGCCTAAGAGCCTCCTCCCGAATGCCTCTTTGTTGCTCAGATGTGGCCCTCTCTCTCTAGCTAAGCCAACTTGGCAGGTGAAATCACTGCCTTCCCCCTACATGGGATCTGAATAAAGCTCCCTGGCAACGTGGAATATGACTCCCGAGGAGGAATGTAGACCCAGCATTATGGGATGGAGAACATCTTCTTGACCAAAAGGGGGATGTAAAAGGAAATGAAATAAGCTTCAGTGGCAGAGAGATTCCAAAAGGAGCCGAGAGGTCACTCTGATGGGCACTCTTATGCACAATATAGACAACCCTTTTTAGGTTCTAATGAATTGGAATAGCTAGCAGTAAATACCTCAGACTATCAAACTACAACCCAGAACCCTTGACTCTTGAAGACGATTGTATAATGATGTAGTTTATGAGGGGTGACAATGTGATTGGGAAAGCCCTAAGGACCACACTCCCCTTTGTCCAGTGTGTGGATGGATGAGTAGAAAAATGGGGAGGAAAAAAAAGGCACCCAGTGTTCTTTTTTACTTTAATTGTTCTTTTTCACTTTAATTTTTATTCTTATTATTTTTGTGTGTGTGGTAATGAAAATGTTCAAAAATTAATTTTGCTGATGAATGCAGAACTTTATAATGGTACTGTGAACAATTAAATGTACACTTTGTATGACTGCATGGTATGTGAATATATGTCAATAAAATTGAAAAAAAAACAATAATTCAGAGAGTCTGAAAAAATATATGATATCAGCAGCCTAAATGTTTCAGTTATATAACAACTATTCTCCCCATGATATGAAAACATTTTCATGGTGGTGACTAGGTTTTATAATTCCCGTGTATCTCCGGCAATTACAAGGTAGCACTAGATTAGCGTTGACTGAATCGGGCGGAGCTGACTTGAATTCAGTAGGTAGTTTGATCGTGTGGTTACTGGTTTGCCAGGAATGGAATCTTGATTCCCTCCGGAGTTTTCAGACCTGATTGCAGGAAAAGTCTGAGCTGGAATCTAAAGAAACTGATTTCCAGGCCCTCTCCCCTGCGCAGACCCTCTTCCAGGACGCTATACTAATTTTGCATTTGTGTTTTGTCTTCTTTGTCATAATGGGGACCCAAATGGATCCACCCTTGTGTATGAGTGAGAAAAAGTGATTTTTTCACTTACAGCAATGCAAATATAGAGACTCAGTAAGGCCTAAGGGGCTTGGTATGTCAGTTGCATGGGAGGAAGGCCAGCTCGGACTTCCCATTTCTGCCTCAGGGCAAGCTTTTTCTCTTCAGAAGAACATGTCAGAGAAAACAATTTATTTTTGTTGATGGCAGAAATTTCATTTCACTTTATTCCCCTCCCTCCCTCCCTCCTTTCCTTCCCTTATCCCTTCCTTCCTTCCTTCCTTTTACCCTTCCTTCCTCCCTCCCTCCTTCTCTCTTCCTCTTTCCCTCCTTCCATCTTTATTTCTTCCTTTCAGTCGGAACATTCATCTTGGCTTCTGTTTGGACTCTCGGAGCCAAGGCTTCCCAGGCCTTGGCCTACCCTTTGTGGACTCTGCTTCTATTGCCCAGACATATTTCTTCCTGTGTTGGAAATGATGAAGAAAAGGTTTTGTACAAACAGCAACCTCCACCAGTGGAGGAGGCCGCAGGAGGCCGTTTGCCCACGCCACAGTGGTTTTTCCCGCTACGCACCTTGGGCCACGTTGTGCTGTCTCTGTCCCTCCTGGTGACGGTGGGAGTGGTGGTGAGATGTACACTGGAGTTACAGTGAATGCAGGAAAGGCAGTGTTCTGGTTTGCTACTGCTGCCAGAATGCACAACACCACAGATGGATTGACTTTTATAAAAGGGGGTTTATTTGGTTACACAGTTACAGTCTTAAGGCCATAAAGTGTCCAAGGTAACACATCAGCAATCAGGTACCTTCACTGGAGGATGGCCAATGGTGTCTGGAAAACCTCTGTTAGCTGGGAAGGCGCTGGCTGGCGTCTGCTCCAAAGTTCTGGTTTCAGAATGGCTTTCTTCCAGGAAGTTCCTCTCTAGACTGCAGTTCCTCAAAAATGCCACTCTTAGTTGCACTTGGGGTATTTGTCCTCTCTTAGCTTCTCCAGAGCAAGAGTCTGCTTCCAGTGGCCATCTTCAAAATGTCTCTCATCTGCAGCTCCTGTGCTTTCTTCAAAATGTCCCTCTTGGCTGTAGCAAGCTTGCTCCTTCTGTCTGAGCTTATATAGTGCTCCAGTAACTTAATTCAGACTCACCAGGAATGGGCAGGCCAACACCTCTATGGAAATTATCCAATCAGAGTCATCACCCACTGTTGGGTGGGGCGCATCTCCATGGAAACACTCAAAGAGTTACAATCTAATTAACACTGATAGGTCTGCCCACACAAGATTACATCAAAGATAATGGCGTTTGGGGGGACAGAATACATTCAAACTGGCACAGGGAGTGACAGGATACTCTGGGAAGGAAAAATTAAGTGCTGACTCCATTCCTTCAGGCACATTCAGAAAATATTTCTCACCTAAAAAGACAGAAGCATTTTTTGAACATGGCCAAGATGTAGAAAGAGTAAAATCAGACACTAATCTCAGAGACAAAGGCGAGAGAGAGTGTTCTATTCAGAAAATATATCACACATAAATCACACATCATTTCCAAACACATATGAAGATTGTCTCTATTATATACTGAAAAATTAATTATAAGTATCATAATTCATAGAGAAAATGTAGGTAATATAATACATTTTTATGTGGCATAGTTACTTATCTCCTACTAATTAATAAAAATGTCTTTAATTTGTTCAAACTTGACTAAGTTTCCTGCACAAAACTATTTCTTTCTTTGAACATGAGTTAGAAACAATGTCAAAATCTGTCCGTAGAAATGAAATGAATGCAATACCAGTATTGTGTTTTGAACCTGTTCTGTTGACAGGTTGAAAGCATATCGACGGGGCACTGTATCCATTAGTAAAAAGTTATCATTGACAGAAGATGACAGCAATTGACTGAATTTTGTTTAATTTCTATTTTCAATGGTTATAAGTGCAGATTGAAAAAATTTTAAATTCAATCAGTAGAAAACAAAATATATCACTTGCATTTTCTCTGGTGCAGTTTGCTTATTCAACTCTTGAACCTGTTTGATAAAAGAACAATGCAGAGATTAAACTGAGGAATGGGTATAAGTTGTGGAGCAAGTTTAAATTTATTTCACCTTAAGGGAAAGGTAGTTGTGACTCAAATTTTATAAATTGCTAAGCTTCCTTTCTTTAGCTCCCTATTCTTTTATAGGACATAGTATTGAATCCAAAAGAGAGATTTTTTTAGGACTCTCACATTCTGTGTACACCCACATACCATATGGGGGCACTTCCCTGACTTTTGCTGCCTGAATTTGTCTTTAGACAAGTGTCAACCAGTCAGATGTCAACCATGAGACTATGCATGTTCTGAACAGAGGGATGAAGTAGCAGAAGCATGAATTGGACCCAAATTTACTATTGACTTGCTTTGCGGATTGAAAAGAAACATCTGTCTTTACTCTTCAGTCTCATAAACATGGGAAGTCATATGAAACAGCTCCAGACTGACTTTTCTGAATTTGACACTTGTCTAGACCTTGGGGACAAGGAACAGAGGAAAATGTATATTGGCAGGGAGCAAAATTAATTTTGGCTTTCAAAATGCTCTGGATTTTCATTAGCCAAGAGGGAAGTATTTTTGGAATCCACAAAAAGAATTTATGAAGTCTTTTGATATTTACTAATTGATCCTCACATGACTATTGTTTACCCTGAGCTTATTGATTATAAAAAGAACAAAGACAAAAGAAATCAAATCAGTTCTTGCAGAAAGTTTCAGGTTTCTGGAAGAAGCTAGTTGTGTGCAAATTTGCCACTGATGAGAATTATAGTTACTTGTGTCTTTCTATGGCCTTCTTTCACCAACTTTACCATTCAGCTGAACTGTCAAGTTTCAAGTGAGGGACTGATTATCAGATTAGAGGAAAGAGAATAAAACAGATTATGGGGAGTTAACACAAATAAAATATACAGGAGGGAACAAGGAAATCCGTGTGGGTGATTGTAATCAAATGACTAGGTTAGTTCAGAGAGTCTAAGTTATGGATAGATATAGAATGAGGTGGTTTAAATTAAAGGATAATTTGGCAAAATTCTGGATTTCATATAATGAGCAATGAAAAGCCAGTGTCAGTTTTTGAAGAAAGGTGGCAAAATTGCATTCAAAGAAGATTAAATTGAATAGTTGCATATAGAATTAAAAAAAGAGAAATTTGAGCAGAGGAAATTAGCTAAGAGTCAGTTGCGATCATACATGCTTGAAAAATTGAGCTCTCAAACTAGGCTGCGACTAGAACATGCTGGGCTTTCCAATCACAAGAGGGAGCCCACTCCAGATAGAAAAATTATAAATGGCACCTCCTCCAGGAAGACCGCTAGGAAAAGGTGCCCCTTCCTTTGGGCCAGTGCAGACCCAGGCTGGCCGAAAGGACTTGATGATGGGCCACAGACCCCTTCCCCCACCCCATCCACCTTCTCCAGGAACAGTGGTGCTTAGAGACGTTGTCAGTGTGATGTAATTTCTCTGTACTTGCCACTGTCTTCACACAATTACTCATACTTTCCTACTTCCTTCTTTTCCTAACCCCTACTACTTTTCACCACATTTACCTCATTTCCTTCAGGTACCACCACCTCCTTGTGTTTTTCATGTTAGCACTAACTACTACCCCGTGGTTGAACCACTAAGCATCTTGGATTTCTCAAACTTTTATAACTTAGAAATTGTTGCTTTTGAGTGACTCAATAACTGCACCTATTTTCAATGGTCCAGACTCTTATTCTATTACAAAGTATTTTGAGTTTAGGGATGATGGCATCTCTATTTGGAGTTTTCAAAGAATTTTTCCAGGGTATGTTCAATAAATGTTCTTGGCTAATTCTATGTTAATACTTCTCTTTATTCTAGTAGGGACTGTGTCCAGTTTATTATCAAGTTCTCTAGTTAAATTATTTATAGATTTTCTTCATCAACACTTAAGGTTTAGTGATTGAGGTTTAGTGATTGCTGATCAAAGAACTCAGAACTTGCCAAATGTTAAGTGCAGTGCTTGGGGAGAAAACCTTCATGACTCTTTTTTTCCAGATATAAATCAAAAGAAAGATCTATTTCCTTTTTCAACTCATGTTTTTATTTTGCACTTTTTATATGTGGTATGTAATTGCTAACCACCAGAACTGGAGGATGGGGTTTGTAAATTAAGATCGCTGAAGTCTTCACTAGGAAATCATGGGACCACAGCCAAGAGAATCTTCCATATGTTGCCTCTGTGAGGTAGGGGGCTGACAAAGGGGTAGGATAGGTGAACAGAGTGCTATGGGTTATAAATTTTGCCTATAGATTACTGATTTTCAGACTCTTTGTTCCTGAGTTTGACTATGAGGATATCAGGGAAAAGAAAGAAGCTTCATTTATATGCCTTAGCCTTTAGTTTCTGCTGAAATTCACCCAGTTTGAGCCCCATTGATTTGGATTCCAGAACAGTTTTGGGTTGTAGACTGGAGAAACTGTGTTCTTTCAGGATTTTATGAATACACAACCTCTGTCCTGCTCCTATGAATTTGCAGTAGATACAAAGATTGTAGGGATGGGATTGTTTGGGCTCTTACACAGGCTGTCAGGAGGTCCATTTCCATGGTATAGCCTTTTATTATCTTTATCTACATAGAAAACCGAATGTCCATGACAGTTAATTTATATGATAGAACCACATGACCAGAATTCTGGAACATTGGGGCCACTGCTCATTAGTTAAAATAGCTTCTACTGAAAATGGATCAACTACAGGTTTTCAGCCCAATTTACTTTTTAAAATTCTGGGTGATAACTGGGTATCTAGATGAAACATGCTGTTTCCCACATCACAAGTGAGTTGATTACTCATCATAGCCTATTATGTCATTTATCTTTATTTTACAGTTGCTTCCCTCTGTCCAAATTAGTTCTTTTAAAAGGTATTGCATTAAATAAAATTGCCACTGGCCAGTTTAATTTGCTTTGTAAGCTCTACATATTGATTTATTATTTTTTTCCTTCATGCACAAAATCATAAAATGTTTGCCTTAGTCATTTTTTATGTATACTGTATTTGCATATATAAACAAGGTAATAAACTGTATGGTAGTAGTGACAAGTTAATATCAGAGAGAAAGAGATGCTTACAGGTCACAAATTAATTTGATTTGATGATGCTATTTTATAGGGAATGTTATTGAGTGCATATTACTTGCTCATGTATTTAAAGCAAATTCTAATTAAACACCATTATAAGCAATACAGATTGAGAATATTAGAAACCAATTGATTCTAGGGATTATTATTCTTGGCCTGAATTCAAACTGTTTTCCTGAGTTTTTTCTTCTCCCTAGGGATTAAATTCAGACAAATGTTACCAATTTTTTTCCCACTTAAAATCCATGCAAAAATTTATTGCTTCTCTTCTAAATACCTGCCTAATGACTCCAACTGCAAAATAGCTATTTCTTCTTCTTCTAATTTTTTTTTTGGTCATGTGGGATTTTTCATCCTAAGGCAAGTGAAAACTAGCTTGTGGTTGTATCTTAGAGTCTTATCAGGAGTTGAGCAAAGATGATTGTATGACGTTTTCCCCAAAGGCAAGGAGAAAATTACTTTAAAACTTTTTAAAAATTAATTCTTTATCTAAGATTAGTGGCATTTAATTCTTAACAAGAATTCTGTCTTTCACTATTACAATTCAAAGAATCATAAAACTTCTTCCAACTTGAAGTATTTCAGAATATGTACTTCCCTGACTCTTGACAAATACTCCAAGGAGATACAGTAGGTTTACAGAGGCCTATGTTATCAAAAAGGACCAGAAATAAAGAATAAACATGGATTTGCCATTTGTAGAGGGATATCTTTGAACCCCATGTTGTATCTTAAAGTTATTATTTACATTGATGTGACTTAAAGATTTTTAAAAGACATTTATTCAACCGAAAACTGGGTTATTTTTGTTGTTGTTGTAACTTGTTATAAATAAATGTTTTGTAATCCTCATTGGCCATCCTAAAATTTATTTCCAGAATTAATTCAATACATTTCACTTTTGTTAGAGTTCAAGAATAGCCACGGTGTTCATAATTTTTTAAATAAAAGAGTAGTATTTTGTTAGTCTACAAGAAGAGACTCTTCCTTTCATGAGTATGAGGTTGAAATGTTAGTGCTTTCTATTGGATTGGTGGAGAGTGAAAAATAGTTTTGGTGCTGATGAATTGGGAGTGAAATGAAAACATCATTTAAACTTGATGGTGGGCATGGGCAAAATGAAGTGTAGATGTTGAGATGAGAAGGTTGCACTACAAAAGGGCAGGGTATTTTCTATGGCTTTTAATGAAAGAAGTTCAAGTTCATGATGGATGAGCAAATAACCCCAGATAGGGGCCATGCAGGAGGCAAATTTACGAATATAGAAAAGCACAAGCTTGCAACGTAGTTGTTGTCCTCACTTTAATGTACCTAGGGTTTTTCATGTCTTGTATAAAACATAGAGATTCTTCACTCTATTATTGTGTGTGTGTGTGTGAGAGAGAGAGAGAGAGAATCTATCTGCAAACGTTTGTTAGTGGGAGCATTGTGTATATTATTCAACAATTAGTCATGCCATGTGGTAAACACTCAATAACTATGTGTGATTGTGTGGGCAGTTTGGCACACACATACAAAATCTATGCATGTATGCCAAATCCCAAACACTTCACTCAAAGTAGATCATTTTCCTTTTATGTTGGCTACTGACTTCTCCCTCTGACCCAGTAAATAAAGATAACGGTTTTGAAATCCAATCATGCAATTCCTTTTTTAATCATTGGCTATTTTAAAAAAAGAGATATCAGATGGATAATTAAACTCTGGAGTATAAACCTGCAGATTTTGAAATTATTAAGAGAGATCTTGTTTCTTATAACCAGGCATTGGTTTTCATATGCTTTGTAAAGCACTTATTGAACTTTTTTTTTCCATAAAATGATTTAAAAGTGGATAGACTATTTATAGGTAAATATTCAGCCCAATGCTTGCTATTTCATATTCTGAAAAGATCTGTGTGGCATTTATAGCCCATTTATATATAGGTCTACATAAATGCCATGTAGTTTAGGTTTTAAAGTTTCTAAGGACCCAATCCAGAGTTCCCCTGGAGGAGGTCCCTTACAGAGTAGAGACAGACTTCAAAGCCAGTTTCGGGAATGCTGGCATCAGAATCATCTGGCATGCTTCCTAAAAACACAGATTCCTAGTTCCTAAGTCTGTGAATCAGAGTGATATTTAGCAAGTGTCCAAGTGATCCTTACAAACACTGGAAATTAAGATTCAGCAGAGTAAGGGGTTAGCCAAGGCTGCTCCTGTTTAATTTTGTCTCCAGTGTTCTAGTATTCATTTATCTCTTGAACAAAATCAGGAATGAGGCTTTAGATAACAAAACAGGGAAAAGAAAATGATGTAGATGCAACAAGTTCCATATTTGGATTAGTGTTTTGTAATACTTTCATGTGGGTACTCTCCCATTTTACTCAGGAAAAATCTCTAGATCCTGGGTGGGATTACGTACTCTTGAGTATCTGGCTTCCTGCTGTGAAAAATGAACAACTGCAAGAAAAAGGGAAGAGAGATGAGTGAGGGATGTAGAGGGAAATGGAGGCAGCTAACAGCTTTGGAGTGAGCGAGGAGAGAAGCATAACCCGTCCTAACCGAGGACAAGAGTGTGACGGGACACAGGTGACTGAGGGGGATAGTAGCTCTCCTGCTGGGGACCGCAGCCTGGGGCATCCCAGCTTTCCAGCTCAGTGCAAGACTCAATACCCAGAGTGAAGATCCAAGAGCCAACAAGCTGAGTGTATTGCTTGTCCTCTGCTAAGTAAGGTGAAGAAATATGCTATGTGGCTTCGAATTATTTCCATCTAAAACGATAGTGTAAAAATTTGGTACACAAAAGGATTAAGCTTGACTAATTTAGAAAATTCGGGTATGTAGAACATTCCCCTACTTATTCCTTATATAAGAAAGATAGCGTGTGTGCAATGTGTATTGCAAACACAATACCCATCAGAATTTATATTTTCTTACAATAGCATAATGGAAATGAAATTTAAAAATGAGCCATCACTATTCAGAGAGAACCGAAATGTCAATTATCAGCTGTGTCGAGGGTCCACAAGACCATCCCCAGGACTCTGATTCTCTAGGAGTCACAGGCCCCATGTCTAGTCACACTCATGGCTGCTATGTATTATAGCAAAAGGATCCGGAGTGAAATCAGCACAGGGAAAAGGCACGTGGGACAGAGCTAGAGGATGGACTGTTTCCCAGAAGGAAAGCAGGTGGTTAGCACTAACCACATTGATTGTACAAACAGTGTAGACACAGTAAACCACTTCTATCAGTTAGCGGATGGCAGGATCACCAGATTTCCTCATTCCCAGAGGCCACCCAAGGGCCAGCCTTGTAAGCAGGCCTTCCCGAGGAGGGCAGCTCAGGCCTGCTGTGGGTACTCTTTTCTGATGTCCATCCACTAAGAAAGTGAGCAGGGTGTGTGTAGTTCTTGAAATTCCGACGTACGATGCATGTGTACAGCCTCCTTTAAATCATGTGTGCTCACAAAAATCAAGTGCTCAAGAAATATAAAACAAGGCTGAGAAGCATTGGGGTAAAACGAGGTGCCATCTAACATCAAGGAGTGAGCCTTGATGTTTTTCTCAACAAATATACCAAACCAAAGGGGCACACCCTCCTTATGTTGTCATGTGCTGACTGCTATGCCCCGTCACACCCCAATCACTGGACAGCACTGTGGCCCCCTGTTTGCTGTATTGCCACGTAGTGACACCAGAATATGTAGCTAACACAGTCATTCTATAGTTGCATAAGTAAAATGTACAACCTACCTCAGCCTATTTCTTTCGCAACCAAGGAAAAGTTTTAAAGTACTTAAGCCATTTGGGAAACTACTTTCAACCAAGAGAGGCAAAACCATTGTAGCCAAATTTGTCCGTTGATTGGAACCTTGCTCTGCTCTTAGATTTCTCGATAATTCTAGGAGAGCTGCTTAGTTTCTCTGTGCCTCAATTTTCTCAGCGGAAATCTCTACTTGGTGGAAGACTAGTTGCTATTTATTCAGAAGGATTAGAGGTTGATATCAGGGTTCTTCTGTTCTCAGAAAATCATTTATTCTCTAGGACATTCTTGTTATAAAATGGAAATGTTTCCAAAATGTGGAGTATAAAATTGATTTGCACAAAGAAAGCCTACCTTTGAAACATTGGCATAATATTTTCCACCAAGTATTATGCCAGTGTTTAAGGCTTAGAGGGAAGTTCAACAACCCCTGGGCTACTATGATTTCCAGTGGTCCTCCAAAGCTACAGTTGTTATATGTCTATCAACACTACTTCTGCCCTTCCACAGGAAGGTGACTTTGCTACAGGAACACGTGCCCTCTGTTATACATGACTACTTCAACATGAAAAATATGGCTGTTGTTTAGTTAACCCCAACTTTGAATGCATATATATGGAATATAAGTATTAATAATGTGTATGGTGCTTAGAATATGTAAAGTACTTCTAAGTGTTTTATTTAAGTCCCAGGGCAATCCTTGTGGTTAATTTGATCGTTTTGCATTTGCCAACCTCCCCTCCACCACAAAACCTGGGATATTAATATCCTATCTGAGATCTTTCAGGGAAAAGAAAGAGAAGATGAAACTAGGACTCAGGGCTCCTTTCCTCAATGTCTGTGCTTTGCTCTAGTAACCCAATGTCTAATGTGGAGTGAAGGGTGAAGATGTGTCTGCATCATATAGTGAGCCAGAAATTGGAATTGCCCCCAGAAGGCTGAGCCTGTCAGCTTACACAGACCTGCTCCACCCAAATGCACACACTTGTGTATATTCCATATGTACATAGAATGCATTATAATATTTCTGCTTCTCTTTTTAATGAGGAAAGAAAATAAGAATCACTTTAGCAGTTCTCCACCATGACCCGTTAGACAGGGCTGGCTGGAGGCTGAGGATCTGTGCATTTTCCCAGCACAATATTTGGTCCAGATATTTAGGTTCTAAATTACCTGACTCCCGCACTCCCTAACCCCACCCCAAACAATAATGATAAACGATAGACACGAACGCCTGTGACTTCTTGCCTTGCCCTGAGGGAGGCCCCGGCAGCATTTCCATCGTAGCCTCTTCCAAGAGTTTCTACCTCAGCCATAAATATTTTTCACTCGCAGAAACAGCCTGAGGGGTCAGTCCTGGAGTGAATTATTCATTTATATATTTCACTCACTTGGTTTAAGTTGTTTTAACTGTATTTATCATTTGTGATGGGAGGAAAAATTATGGCTCCATAGTTCAAGACACTTTTGTCCTCCTATGAATCAACACGGCATTGGGATGTAAGCGAAAAAAAAGCAAAAAAGCGGCTGCTGAGAACGGACACTAATTCTTCCTTCTTTAAGAGAGGGGCTTGAGGGCTGACATTACTCAACCTAAGATCTATTAGCAGAACTTGGGGGGAAAACTGAATGTGATGAACTATTGATTAACTCTGAAAGCAGCCATCCATACCCAATCACTTTTCCTTTAAAAATTTTTTTTTCCCAGCCAAATTGGGCCAAGCAAGTTGTGTGGTGAAACCAGCCTGACTCTTAAGTACTAATTGTTCAAGTTAAAGCAGCAAAGAACAAAGGGAAGAGCAATATTGATACAGGCTAGAACATTCTAGATTGTAACCTCTCTGGAGTGTGACAGAAACCTCCACCCATGCTTTCCCCTTATTTCTTAGGGGAAAATGCTTTTCTCCGGGGGTGTCTTTAAATTGCCCAGGACTTTTAAAAACAATGTGAGCTCCATTTAGGCAGGCGCCAAATTTGTTTTTAACTACCACTTTATAGTCTCAGGTGCACAGTAGGCTTTAGATTACTGTGTGTTGAATGAATGAATGAATGAATGAATGAATGGAAGTGTCTGACTCCAAAAGATCAAGCATTTCTGGAAGGGGTTAAAAAGAAGCAATATATTTCTTATCAAAGGATGCATTTGAAAGTTGGATTTATAATTGACCGGTGACCTGAATGGCACTACTTTCCCACCCATGGATTCAACTTCTAAATTTCATATAACTTAGAGTTTAACAAAGATGACACTATTTTTAAAGGATCTGAGTATACTTCTAAAAGAAGCTACCTGCCTGCTGCCCTTTAAATAAAACCACTGGAATTTAGTAGATTATTCTGTTTTAAGCATGCAGATCTTTAATTTTGTATATATATATATGCATATATATATATTTTATTGAGATTGTTCACATACCATACAACTATCCAAAGATCCAAAGTGTACAATCAATTGCCCATGGTACCATCATACAGCTGTGCATCAATTAACACAATTAATTTTTTTCAATTTTTAGAACATTTTCATTACTCCAGAGAAGAAATAAAGACAAAAAAAATAGCTAAAATCCTCCCATACCCCTAACCATGCCCCTCTACGTTGTTGATTCATAGTATTGGTATAGTACATTTGTAACTATTGATGAAAGAATGTTAAAATACTACTAACTGTAGTATGTAGTTTGCAATAGGTATATATTTTTTCCTATATGCCTCTCTATTATTAAATTCTAGTTAAAGTGTCATACATTTGTTCTAGTTCGTGAACGAGATTTCTAATATTTGTGTAGTTAATCACAGACATTGTCCACCACAAGATTCACTGTTTTATACATTCCCATCTTTTAACCTCCAATTTTCCTTCTGGTGACATACGTGACTCTTAGCTTCCCCTTTCCACCACATTCACACACCATTCAGCACTGTTAGTTTTTCTCATAACATGCTACCATCACCCCTGTCCATTTCCAAACATTTAAGTTCACCCTAGTTGAATGTTCTGCTCATAATAAGCAACCACTCCCCATTCTTTAGCCTCATTCTATACCCTGGTAACTTATATTTCATGTCTATGAGATTACATATTATAATTAGTTCATATCAGTGAGACCCTGCAATATTTGCCTTTATGTGTCTGTCTTATTTCACTCAATATAGTGCCCTCAAGATTTCTTCATTAACCCATTTCTTTCAAGATGGTTTTGTTCACACACCATACATTCCATCCTAAGTAAACAATCATTGGTTCCCTAGTCACAAATTTATGTATTCAGCATAATTGCCACTAACTATATAAGAACATCTCCATTTCTTCCACAAAGAAGGAGGAAGAGTCAAAAAAGGCAGAGAGACAAAAGAAGAAGAAAAGAGAGAGACATACAAATAAACAACAACAACAAAAAAAAAACAAAACTTGACAGCTAGAAAGCAACAAAAGGAAAGACAGCATTAACCTAAAGTAGAAAAAAGAATCAGACAACATCACCAATGCCAGGAGTCCCATACCCTTCCCCTACTCCCCACCCCCCGATAGGCATTTAGCTTTGGTATATTGCCTTTGTTATATTAAAGGAAGCATAATACAATGTTTCCATAAATTATAGTCTCTAGTTTGCATTGATTGTATTTCCCCCCCCAATCCCACCCTATTTTTAACACCTTGCAACGTTGACATTCATTTGTTCTACCTCATGTAAAAACATATTTGTGCCTTTTATTACAATCATTGAGCACCCTAGATTTCACTGAGTTACACAGTCCCAGTCTTTATCTTTTGTCTTTTGTTCTGGTGTCCCACATGGTCCCAACCTTCCTCTTTCAACCATACTCATAGTCATCTTTGTTCAGTGTACTTACAGTGCTGTGCTACTATCTCCCCAAATTGTTTTCCAAACCTCTCACTCCTGTCTTTTCCTTTCTGTCTGCAGTGCTTCCTTTAGTGTTTCTGGTAGAGCAGGTTTCTTGTTCACAAACTCTGTCATTGTCTGTCAGAGAATATTTTAAGTTCTCCCTCATAGCTGAAGGACAGTTTTGCCAGATATAGGATTCTTGGTTGGTGGTTTTTCTCTTTCAGTATCTTAAATATATCACCCCACTTCCATTGTGCCTCCATGGTTTCTATTAAGAAATCTGCACACAGTCTTATCAAGCTTCCTTTGTATGTGATGGATTGCTTTTCTCTTTCTGCTTTCAGAATTCTCTCTTTATCTTTGACATTTGATAATTTGATTATTAAGTGTCTTGGCATAGACCTATTCAGATCTATTCTGTTTGGGGTACACTACACTTCTTGGATCCATAATTTTATGTCTTTCATAAGAGATGGGAAATTTTCATTGATTATTTCCTTTATTATTGCTTCTGCCCCCTTTCCCTTCTCTTCTCCTTCTGGGACACAATGACACGTACATTCTTGATTTCCTTTTTGTCTTTAAGTTCTCAGATATGTTGCTCATATTTTTCCATTCTTTTTTCTATCTGTTCTTTTGTGTGTAGGCTTTCAGGTGCCTTATTCTCCAGTTCCTGAGTGTTTTCTTCTGCCTCTTGAGATCTGCTGTTGTATGTTTCCATTGTGTCTTTCATCTCTTGTGTTGTGGCTTTCATTTCCATAGATTCTGCCAGTTGGTTTTTCAAACTTTCAATTTCTACCTTATGTACGACCAGTGTTTTCATTATACAGTTCATCTCTTTCACCATATCTTCCCTAAACTTTTTGAATAGACTTATTATTAGTTGTTTCAATTCCTGTATCTCAGTTGAAGTGTAAGTTTGTTCCTTTGGGACATAACTTCATTTTTCTTAGTGTAGGTTGTAGTTTTCTGTTGTCTAGGCATCTGGTTTCCTTGGTTACCCTAATCAGGTTTTCCTAGACCAGAATGGGCTCAGGTCCCAGAAGGAAGAACTATTCAATATCTGGTTTCCCTATTAGGGTATGTCTTAGAAGATTGGTACACCCTGTGAGGCCTCAGGTCACTGCACTTTTCTGCCCAGCAGGTGGTGCCTGTCAGCCTGTAACTCCAGACTGGTGTAAGGAGGTGTGGCCCATGGCTGTTTTCCCCCAGGCTCTGGAGTCTGATTCTGAATGGAAGGCGGGTATTAGAGCTGGTCCCCTCCCCTTTTCTCTTAGAGAAGATAGACCCCCCCCAGAGAGAGGTCATTAGCATTTGAATGGTTTCTGCCTGTGCTATCTCCACTCTCGTCTGGGTCGGAGCACTGGGAACTGAATGTGGCTGAGGCCTTCTCCACTGAGCCGAAACAGGGACAGAAAGTCCCCTTCAGGGCTAGTCCATGGTGACCCTCCAGCCCTCTAAGGTCAGTTGTCACCTCAAGCCTCTGCCTGCTTGTTGGGGATTCGTAGCTCATAGCTTGTAGTGAGCAGTTCACACTTGCTAATTAAAACCCCAGTTGGAGCTCAGTTGAGCTATATTCGCTTGCTGGGAGAGAGCATATCTCTAGTACCATGAGGCTTTGCAGCTTGGGCTGTGGGGAGAGGGGTCTCCCAGCTTGGATCTGCAGTTTTTACTTACAGATTTTATGCTGTGATCTTGGGCATTCCTCCCAATTCAGGTTGGTGTATGATGCGTGGGTGGTCACGGTTGTCCCCCCACATTATTCCGGATTATTTACTAGTTGTTCCTGGTTGTTTATTAGTTGTTCCAGGGGGACTAACTAGCTTCCACTCCTCTCTATGCTGCCATCTTAGATCCTACCAGATCTTTAAATTTTGTTTTATTTTTTTCTGATTACAAAAGCAATATATCGTTGAGAAAATTTGGAAAATACCAAAAAGCCTGAAGAAAACAGCTGCTTTAATTCTACTCCCTGAATGTCATTACTTTAAATATTTGCATGTTTCCAGCAGGTTTTTCCCCATGTAGTCTATCATCTAACTAAGATATTGCATATGCAATTATGAGTTGTGCTTTTGAACTCTTACTTAACTTTATATCTAAAGTCAGCACTTTCCTATCCCATTAAAATTCTTGACAAATATATATCTGTCTAAAGAGCAGTGATTCTCAAACAGTGGTCCTGGGACCAGCATTTTAGGGATCACCCGGGAGCTGAATTAGGGTTGGCCCCTCACCATTTTTTCATCACTGATTCAAATTAAATGGAAAATATTTCTTAATCAAAGTGCTTCTTGTACATCAAAGCTGCATACTGTTGTGGGTTGGATGTGCTTATTATATGAGATATAAAATTAAGCTTCATTCATGTACTATTCTGATAGTCATTTTTTTTTTTCTACAAATGGTTTTGGGTATGTGGTCAGAAGTTTAAGAGGATGAAGTGGAATACTCCTTCCATTCTTGTTTTTCTTAAGGTGTTAAACTCTAGTAAATCAAGAATCTAATAAAAATGTGTGAGGAGTCAGAAATGTTTAGGGGATTCAAAGAGAAAAAATGTCATTTTCTTTTATCTTATACAGTTTTACTAGGCTATTGTTTGTTTTGGGTTGTTACTCTATAATGTTTTAGACACATTTCCCTCTTTTCCCTACATTCCTTCATCCTGGCTTTAGTTGAATTCCTAATTCCTTTAATTATTATTTCTTTCCTCTTAGGTAAAACCAACAACCAATATACCCTCTTCCTGGCTGGAGGGATAGTTTCAGTGCTGCTGCTTGCTATCCTAATCTACATTGTCATTCATTGTAACAGGTGAGCATCACATCTTACCTTGAATCATGTTTACCCTGAGTAATTCTGATGATAGAAATTTTCTATTCATAACCTAACAGTTTGTCAAGCTATCTCAGCAATCACATACAGTTTTTTTGAGTACAGTTGTTACACAAAGGAGGAGAAGTGGTTTGTTATCAGAGGAGAGAGCTAGAGTAATACACTGAAGACTGCAGGATGGTCTGCCCCTGCGTTAGCACAGCTCTCCTGTTCTGGGCAGCCTACTGAGGGATAAGAGAGTTGGGGGATTACTTTAGAGAGGGTAGTTGGCCATTTGGTCATTACCAAAGTTTCCTACCTTTAAGTGTCTTGTGGCACACTTGAGAATGTTCTAGAATATTCTTATTAACCCTTTCTGACTCTCCCATATTTATCAGCTCACTTGGCTAGGCTTTTGTTGCACTTAGCTGTAATCATATTGTATTGGAATGACTCCTTTTACTTGTATTCCACTTAAAGTGTTAACTTCTTAAAGGGGGGAAGGAATCAAACCTTTGCTATCTAAATTTCGAATGTGACTCCCTTAAAATATTTTTGTTGAATGCAATTATCCATCTCCGTTTTTCTGCTCCAGTATTACCAAATGCGTGTGCGCATGCTCACGCGGTTCTGTTACCTGGCTTTCCAGAATGTTCCTCTTCCATCATCTCCAATCCATGCCCCAGCCTCTGCCTCTCTGGAGGACCTGCTCACCGCTCACCTGATTTTTTGTAATACTCTCCAGTCTGGGCTCCTTCCCTGAGACAGACCAAAGAGCAGACAACTGTTCCAAAGTCCCCTGCCCTCGAAGGCTAGAAGGCACCGGGTGTGAAGCAAGAGTTCAGCTTCCAGCCCATCCATTTTCTCTGGTTCCTCTTTTAAAAGCAGGGCTGGCCATGCCCTTCTCTTGTTCACAAACCTTTCCTATCTCCTCCCTGCCGCCACAGTAAGTTAAAGCTCATTAAACCTGCCCTTGGCTCTGACCCCAGCCTCGTTTTCAATTTGGATTTTCTGCTTTACTTGCTTCCCCCAAAGTCGACACATTTTGCTAAAAGTGTAACTTTTATTCTTGAAACACTTCCATCTCTTCCCCCACGTGGTATGGCACCGACATGCTTTTCTCCCATATTTAGCCTTAACCCTGAGCTACCTCCAAGCCCCCCGACACCTGCCTCTGTGCATCCATCCTAGACCCCGGTCCCAGCAGGTGGACCTGGTGCCACCGCCCGAGCCCATCGTCCCTCACCTGCTGCTTTGCGTTCTAATTATTTTCATCCACAATGGTGGGGATTAGATTTCATTCATTTCTTGGTGTTTCCTAGCATTTGGCACCAATCTTTCCAATCTTGGATGATGGTCAATAAGCCCTTGTCTAATAAATTGAAAAATGGAAGAGTCATTTTACCTTTCTCTCCATCACTATCTGCCCTCAAGTCTTTCACTGGTCAGAAGTGAGTAACCAGAGGTAAGGAACCCAGGATGTTAGCGATGCCAAGGATTTCTCTAGTGCTTTCCCCGGCAGATAAAACACACACGGAGGGCAGAGCTGATGGGAGGCTCACAGGGGAACACGGGCCACATAAATAAGAGGGACAGTGACAGGAATGGATCTCCGGAGGGTCACAGATGTTGGACATGATGGATTTTTCTCCATGAAAATGCATCACTTTCACCTGAACAGCTAAATGGGACTAGATTATATTTTGCCACTTGGTTAAATGTGATAAAAAGAAGATGAGTGGACTTGAATGCATAATAATAGGGGAATGCCACAGAGGAAAAAGAACTTGTTTTATCTACCTTGTCCTTAGTATCAGTTTGTGGTTGTTACTTCAATTGGAAATGCTTTGAAAAATGACCCAAGGACTTAAGCAGTGACCTTCTCGATGCTGTCTTGGAGACCGTTTAAAGTAATCCTGCAGCTTTGGGTGTACTGGTTTGGACAGCCGCCAGTTAAATCAGACAGTGTGCCTGAGTGAAAGCGAAGTCTTACTTCACGCTGAGTGCCTGCCATCCGGTGTGTACAGGGTTGTTTGGAGGAGTTCACTGCCCCTTACTTGTGTTTGCATTTAGAGATAAGAATAACACTGATATCAATGGATGATCTAGGCACGGTGCCCCAGGACTGGTAAACGTGAGCAGAGCCAAAATATATTCTGTAGATTGATACCTGTGTTTTTTAGGGAGAAATTTCATATTTAGCGAGCCCCTGCAAAATGTGAGACACTTGTTTTTACACTCATCGTCTACTTTGAGTTTCATAACAAGTAGGGGGACAAACCTGTCCCAGTTTTAGCCTTGAAAGTTCCACATCCCAGGAAACCCCCCAGTCTTAGCAAACTGGAACTCTTGGTCAACCTAGAAAAAACCGTAATATTTTTATTGTCTTTAATTTAGAGACACAGGACTGAACTTCAGAGATGTCAGTAACTCAGCTGGTAAATTGTAGAGCATAACTTTAACACAGATCATCTGAGTTTAAGCTCTTGTTTTCATCACATTGTGTACTCCAGGCTTATTTTATTTTTAATGAGATATTTGGGCCTATTTGAGAAAGTTGACTCTGTATCATGAGATAACGAACCTTGGGGACTATTATTTAACAAAAGCTCAAAGATCATAGATCTGTGTCTCAATGTCCTCAGCTGTAAAAAGAGGATAACATCCATATCATATGTAGACAGCATCTGTGTTATAGATTTCTTTTGAGGATTAAATGGCTTTATATAGAACACCTGGAAACATGCCTTGTACATAGTACTATTCAATGAATAATGGATACTGACATCTACTGGAGAAACGTTAGTTTTTAACCACATTCATGCAGCCATTTACTAAAGAGGATCTTTGTGATTATGTTGACACAGCAACTAGAAGGCACCATGAGAGGATCAAATCCATCACCTGAACAACATTTCCTTGGCTAGAGAATATTGCCAGGTTTTCAAGATTTCAGTCTCATCATTTAAAAAATCATCCTTATTTTTGCGTCTAACCCATCTCTTCTCTTTTTTGACAAGTATCTTTTATTCCTTTGGGGAGATAAGAAGCGATAGTCACCATTTTGCCATCATAACACCTTTCAAATACTTGGAAACTGTTAGTTCATCTCTTGCATTTAATTACAGTTGTCTTTTTACTCCTTTTGTATTTTCTCTTCTAAGATTCATCATGATGTTAGGTCTTCATAGGTTTCATTGGAACTGTGGCGAGTTTGTTTAATAGTATGGTTCTAGATGACCCCATTCAGCCCTAAAGAAGTGACCCCAGAACTAGTAGAGCCCAAAAGTGATTGCTGTGGATTGGATCTGTCCACTAGCCACTAGCCAACCATGCCATTTTGGGCGAGTTGCTATTCTTCTTCATGCCTCAGTTTTCTGATCTATTAAATAAAAGGTTGTGTTGAAATCCAAGTAAAATGATCCATAACGTGGTTAAAATAACACCTGGAAGCTCCTACAAAGCTTAATTATTGTCATCCAAGAATTTATACTGTTGGCATTTAGAAGAAAGTTTTAATCGTGAGAAATCTATAAGCCCTAGGTTATTTGGAGAAGGCTATGAACTGTCTATGTAGTAACCCATTATGAATCATTCTTTGGCAAAATCCCTGAGATTAAGTGTTAATGTACACTGAATGGATACCCATTTAATTCCCTTCCCATCTATGAACATCTTGGAGAAGGTAGGGAAAATGTAACACAATTTAGGTCAATGGAATTTTGGTTAGTATGTATAAGGCAACCGTGGATAGCTACTTCAACACATTTAGTAGGTGCACATGGGCAGGGGAAGTATGGAGTATTTAAAATAACAATAGTGCTAAGTATAATATCTTAATATCCTTTCTTGAATATGTATTCCCAGAAGGAGAAGGAGACAGAAAAGAGTTCTAAATAAGGAGGCCTGGTATACACAGAATAGGGTAAGTTTACTTAGAATTGTCATTTTTTCCCTTTTGTGTGCTGTAAAAGTCACTCTATTTCGCAGTTAGCAATACTAACTTTTATTCTCCTTTCAATAGGTCATGCAATTGCTTATAATCTAAGTGTCAGCTATTTAAGGAACTAGTTATTTTCTGAACTATACTCTTTTTATTGGCACCCTTTAAGATAAAATTTGCTTTATATTAATACCAATTGCATTAACATAACAATCAACACTACACATGAAGTTGGGGAGACAGCATGGCAGAATGGGAAATAGATGGATCCTATCCTGAATGCTGACATCCTGGTTTCAAATCCCAGCTCTGCTACTTTATAGGTGTGTCAAGTTGGACACGTTTTTTCATCCAATTAAATTAAAATATATTACATAAAAGACTCAGAAGCATTTCATGCATTTAGAAGGACACAATGTGTGATATTTGCTTTTATTATTGCCTTTGGGTGGATTTATTAAATAATGAGTGCTCAAGTTCAATTATAAAGCTAAAGACCTTTGTTATGGGCTGCTGTCTGATAAACTGTAAAAATTTTCTTTTCACTCTACCTTGCTCCTGCCTCTTTTGGTTTCATTAAAATAGTAGAAACATCCCTCTGGGTTTGCCAATGAGAGTGATTGTTATTTTAAGCTCATCATCTTTACTATAGTTAAACTATTGCTCTTTAATACATATTCAGTTTTATAAAATTTCACAATAAAACATTTTCCCCAAGCACTATCCAAAATTACATCAATTTCTCTTCAATTAAATCATTTACAGTTGAATGCTAATTGTCCCCAAAGTCATGTTTAGAGTTTTTAACCGTCTGATACATGTGCTTCAGACTTCTTAGTAACCTATCAGATTAATTATTTTTTTTTAATTAGGTAGTTGCTCTTTGGAAAAATTTTTTTTTCTAATTTATGGCTTGTTTCTTGACACCACTTTATACAGAGTCAAGAAGCCTTGAATTTTTTCATCTGCCATCCCATCAGGCAATAGACTGGTGCTTTCGTCATACACAATTTTTGGGTCCTCTTTTCATCCTTAGATGTTGCCCATTCAAACTAATCCAAAGCCAAATTTATTGCAGTGAATTTCAGTGAGAAAAGCAGCTTTTCAATTTCTATGTTAGATATTAAACTTTTTCAGGTTCCTGTAGCATCTTGATAATATTTTGAAGGGTGGTTAGAAAACCAGATAGTAAGTGGAACTGTGAAAGATAAAGAAGTTAAACCATCTTGATTCTTTTGTTTTGTTCAGACAGGCACTTGCATTTGCCTTTCACTTTCTTGTTGCAAACACCAAAACTACTCTAAATGTCCAAATTACCTACCAAAGGACGCCTCTCTTCTTCTCTGGTTAGAGTGGAGATTAATGATTGTATAGCATCATCTTTAAAGTGAATGGCAGCTTGTTTCATTAATTTCTTTCCTTGTGTTCAGAACCTGTTTTTCAAGCTTGGACACTATATACTTTAAAGTTGTTAAGATATTCATTCAACAGACATTAATGGGTACATACCATAATAAAATACAATACAAAACTTTCCATATACGAAATACAGAAAATAGCCTAACCTTGGGAATGGGAGCTATATATCTAAACAGATAATTCATAACCCAATGTTAGTTTTCAGATGCATCTCACTCAGATTCCAGCAAATCAAGAATGTGATTACTAACAAATTCAGTATGTTGAAGAGAATTTTATGAAATTAATCATAATGGGGACTTGATCAAGGTTGAATAGAGAAGGCTGGGGTTAAGTTTTGAATATCTTTATTAGCTCTTGAAATGCAGTGCCTTGTTGAAATCCTTTGCTGTTTGTCTTTCCAGCCAGCCAACAACTACAGAAGTCCCATCTCGACCAATCGACACTTGGAAGGCGCAGGAGAGGATATTTATGTCAACTATCCTACCTTCTCCCGTAGACCAAAGACTAAACCCTAAGCTTTTTCCTTGATCTGAGCAAATTAATAATGACTATTAGGTACATGAGATCTTTGGGAAATTTCTTCCCACTGCCCAGGTTGATTTAATTTATTTCATTTGACAAGAAAAATAGTGCATTACATTCTTAACAGAAATGTTTCAGAAAACCTGACTCTAATGAGTTTATACATAAATGGGAACTCATTGAATCATGTAATGAAACAATCCAGGGGACAATCACGCTTCAGCAAGTCTTATTTATGAGGGCTTAAATGGTCTAGAATTAAGTATGGGCATGCACTGGTTTCTGGATCGCCTTCCATGGTGTTAGAGCCACTTCTATGGTGTTGGATCAACTCCCTTGGTGTTGGGTTGACTTCCTTGGGGTTGGCCTAATTCTCATGAGGGTTCTCCCAGTGTTTCCAAGAAGGCTGCTAATAACTCTTGGCAATTCATAATCCTTGTTTTGTGTCTGCAAGAAAATTTGCTTCTTTAGTATGGCAAACAAATCAGGTTATTTGTCCATCAATAAAATAGCGTCATGGCTAGAGAGGATGAAATGGCTTAATTTATATAAATGTTCTACTTCTAGAGCTGGGGGTGGGGCCAAAACACATTGCTGGGAAATTCATAGTACTGGCAGAGGAAGGAAAGGCGAGCCCAGAAGCTGGGGAGGTTACCAACAAATGTTGGCTGCAATGATGTTCCAAGGCAGTCCTTGTTAACCAACTCAAAAGTGGATATGGGGGTGCATCTAGGTTAGCTCTCTCTCTCTTTCTCTCTCCCCACTTTTAGAATCTGCTATATCAGCATAGTCCGGAAGGGTAATTGGCAGCAGAATAAATGAAAAATCAAAAGGAAGTTAAAAGTGCCAGGGAAATCTCTTCCCTTTTATTATTATTGTTATTACTATTATTATTATTATTTATCTCTGATTCTATCTAGAATTCTGGCCACTGTGCCCAGGCCTAGCCTTCTACAACTATAGAAGATGGTCCAAAAATAGCTTCATATTTTTAATATTGATTTTTCTTATTTTTGAGAATTATTTTTAATAAATTAATTCTCTTAAAGGGGTCAGGCACTTAGGCATTATTAATTTTTTTGATAGTGAAATTTGAATACAAGGGAAATAATGATACTTGGAAGTGGTGGTATGGGTTAATAGGGTAGAAAATTGAGAAGGAAGAGAGCATTGGGAGGAGACAGAGACAGGAAAGGGGATCAAAGAATAGAAGGATACAAGGAAGAACTGTACCATGATTTGGCCAAAGACAGCCCAGTAATGCCACTGAAAATAAAGGAGACCATACCTGATATTGTCCAAATTTTAGATGGAGGCAAACAATGAAGAGTATTAATGAAATTGAATAAATAATCATGGTCATCTTGAAACCAACATGGTCATTTCCAAAAAAATGTGATCATTCATCTCTGAAAGGTTCATTACTCATTTTGATAAAAGTGGCATTTCAGTATCAAAGTTGCAGATCTGGCATGAAAATCTTAAGTGATGCAAAAACAATTTCTCATGTTGTCCACGCAGAGTCTAAGTTTGTAATTTTCCATTTTAGTACATCAGTGAATACTTTTGTGATATTACATACTGTGCCTGCCAAATAGTGCAATTACTCCGAATTACAGACATTTTGACAGGCCCTATCTGTTTCAGAAGGGAAAAAATAAAAACAACCATTTCCCAGTTGCACTTGTATATATGCAAGAGGAGTTAACAACTCTCATTTTTATTATGTTTGCATACAGATCCTTATATCTGGATTCATGAAGGGTTTCCCCCAATAGAGTAGAATAGCAGAATAGAAATGACATTCTACTGTGTTGTGGACCTATGCAAGTTTTCATGGCTGGATTAATAAGTTGCATGTAGGGTGAAGCTGGCTCAAAGAAACAGTATCATTTAAAAGCTAAACTATTTTTTTTCCTAAAAGTTGAAGACAATGAAACTACTACTTTCTGGAAGATTCTGAAAACCAAATTCTCAAAGATTGATGTACTTGAGGAGGAAGACATTGCCACCATTGTAACGTGGGGAAAGGTCAATCCCGTTCCGGCAGAGAAAATTCCGGCAGAGAAAACTTGTACTGGGATGTGAACTCCACAAGCATTCGGCATCGTCCTGGGAGCTTGTCCTCGTGGCTCCATGGAAGACTTTTGTGACAAACCGTCTAATTGCTGCAAAGCCTCGAGAACATTTGGAATTTGTCTCTTTTTCCATGGGTGCTTTATTTATTTTTAAATCTCTCAATCAAAACTTGAATGAGAACTACCTACTTGGTCCCTTCTTCTTTTCTGTATATTCTTCCTCTGCAGAGCTCAGAGTGTTTTTCGGGGCTTCAAGAACCTACAAAATTCTGCAAAAATTCTCTGCCTCCTTGCTGCTCCTATTACACTCTGCTTTTACACTGACAGAATTCCGTTCCTTCATGTACATTCTCTGAATGTTTTCATTTAGAACATTTTCATTTTAGCTTTTTTAAAAAATTTTTTAATATTATACTTAATTCACCAGAGTTTGGGGACTCTACCTCCTATATGTTTTGTTTTCTCTTAATCTCTTGTGCCCACTATTCTGGTTGTCATTGAGGAAACGGGTAGAAACAGACCCACAGGAGAAGAGATCAGAATTGAAATAATTTATATTCTAAGTCTCTTTGAAAGTGGCTGCTTAGAAAGCAAGGTTCTTCCTAATACTCTTTTTCACATATGTAATTTACGCTGGTATACAATACAACAAAAATAAAAAGCTGTGTTTCCTTTGAATGCCATTATTTCAGTATTTACATTAAAGTAACCAATGAAAGGGGATCGCTGAGTGCTGAGTAGGTAGGTCTGTTTGTTGAATGTCATTATGGAGAACACACTTGTCGGGGAAAGAAGTCTTATTAACCTACAGTGAGTATCCTTTGATTCTGCTAACATCAGTGAAGCCGTCAGACAACTTCTCTCATGTTTATGGGTGGGAGGCAGGTGAAGACTACAATTTTCATTTTAAAGATTCAAATTTATAGAATGTTTTCTATCATTCAGTTTATTACTAAGTTTCCACACATGTAAATTTAAAATACACTGACTATCAATTTACAAGATAAAGTAAGATAAAAATAATTTTTATAGGTTTACTTTTACTGTCTCAAAAGTTGTGCTGGTTTATATAGAACTGTATTAAATAAAAATTACAGCTGAATTGCAGTAATTTTCCAAACTAGTAGGGTTCAAATTGAAATTCAAAATCATTGCAATTCAAAATGCTTCTCCTTGGTTTATAATGAGTGCTGTATTTTGTACTGTGTGTACGAAATTTCAACGAGGTTGAAGAGAATGTAGAATAAAGAGGCTTATAAAGTATAGGTAGAGAGGCTAAATTGTGAGTATAAACTTTAGCCTCTTTCCACACTAGCCACAAGAAAATATCTTTGAAAAATATAAAACAGTACAAACATGTAACATCATTGTTTTATTATCGTTATTTTGGCCATTGTTAAAATGTCATGTCTAGGAAGGATTGACTGTTACATTCAGGCTTTCGTATAAATGAGTATATTTTTCATTGGACTCTTCTTTGGAATTATTCTTAGTCTATTGAACATTTACTGGAAAAAAAAGTTTTTTTTTTTTAACTTACTAGTGAGCCAAAAGGCAGAACTGCAGTTTCCAGAATAAATGGCAATACCTTCTAAAGAAATGTTATAAATATTTAAGGTTGGTTTACATACATGTTTTTAAATATTCAAAGCACTAACTACCTTGTGAGGTATTGTACAAAAAGATAATTTGTGTATATGGGTGATAAATAATCCTGGTTTATACCTGGTTTATGTCCCTGTTTGAGTGATAGTGTATGGCTCCCCTATTTAAAATGCTTTTTCCAGTTTTGCTGTGCAATTTATGAGTAATTGGTTTTTGTAGGGCATGCACATATTTGCCATGATGTATTGTATTTCGTTGTTTCTAATCAATAAAATGTAGTACTCCATGATCATCAGTTTCACTTGCCATCAAACCATAGCAGGGAAAATTCCTGCAGAATAAAATTTGAAGAATTAAATGCAGAAAAAATTCAAATCACGACACTTGGTAACTTCTACCTCGATGCAATATTCTGGGTATTTCATAAGTGCTTGTAGTTCAAGGGATCAAATAGCTGAACAAAATTTTTTGTTTTTCCTTTTTAAATAGCAGTCCCTTGGCCTCCCACATTTTCCCTCAATTGAGACAAATTTCACATCTTTTAATTGATTATTTTATTTCCCTCCATCTTGCAAACTAATATGCTTAGATTACTACTAGATTTTTTCAGTTTAGACATTATTTATTGACACAGAGCTCATTCCTTTCCCCAAACTCACCACATTTGCATACCCTTCTATCTGCCCATCCTTCCAAAATATTTGTATCAGAATTTTGATTATATCAATATTTGCTTTTTTTTTTAATTTTGCCAACACTTCTCAGTTGGGCCATGTGGTAAAAATGATTATTTTCTTTACTACACACCTTTTTTTTCCCAGCTCAGCTAAGAATTGACTCATTTTAGCTTACTTTTAGATATTTTCTATAAATTTATTCCAGACTCATTCCCAGTCATCTGTATAATCCCTCGAGATCTTCTGTGATGCAGCAAATATCCCAGCAATTTCATCTTCTTAGAGAAGGCTGTTTTAGAGCCTTGGTTTGGGCCAATGAATGGAGGTTCTTTCTGCACATGATGCAGCTTCATCCAGAAAACAAAGAGACAGGACAATAAGAAAACCTAGAATCAATTCTAGAAAATGTCCCAGAAATGGACATACTTTTTCAGACGCAAATGTTCAATGAGTTCTTAGAATAATGAATAATAGAAGCATGTTATATATTTTTTGTCTGAGAATATTGCAGGTATAGCCAAATATGTCCAAGATATTTTGGATAAATTTCTGAATAAATAAATAGATATGAGTTAGTATCTACATCAAGTCTTTCAGTTGGTAGTATGAAACAAGGGCCACAAGTTCATGTTTAATAAAGCTATTGAGTTTTAGTTTGAATACAAGGCTTTACCAATTCTCCTAATAGTGGATAGATATATTGCACATTTTTCTAGACTTTAACTTTACTCCAGTTTATTGGTTTTTTTAACTGCAATTTTTGTCTAGACACAGACATGACTTTACATGCATGATCAATTTCTTTGCAACATACACCAAAATTCTAAGTAAGAAGTTGACTTGGGTCCATTTGTTATAGGAAACTGTTCATTAAAATGCCATAAAATTAGAGTGGGTATCATTTGACCTACAAAAAACAATATTATTAACAGGAGAAAACAGTGGGTAGGCTGTACAAATTTTCTGCCTGCAGCCAAATAAGTGAAAGCTCTTTCTAGACTAAATTCTCACAAGTTTTCCCTGCCAAACATTAGTTCTCCAAACCGCCAATGAGTATAACTAGTTTTTAAATAGTCCAGCTATTGTTTTCAATCAGATGCTTCTGAACTTGCTTAATTTACTTCATCTTCTGAGCTTCAGTTTCTCTGTTTGTAGAAGGGAAATGTTAACAAGTAGCTCACTGAATAATCATATGGTAAGTTGTGTGTTTTAAGGAATTGGTCCATTTCATTTAAGTTCTCCAGTTTATGTGTGTAAAGTTGCTTGTAGTATCCCTGTATATTCTAATTTTGATGTCTGCAGGCTCTGTGTAATATCTTCTGTTTCATTCCTGATTCTGGCAGTTTGTGCTTTTTTTCTTTTATTCTGTGCTATCTTGCTAAAGTATTGCCAATTTATTGATCTTCTCAAAGAACCAGCTCTTTGTTTCATTGATATTCTCTATTGTTGACGTCTTTTCAATTTCCCTGATGTCTGTTATTTATTATTTACTTCTTTTGTTTGTTTTCAGCTTATTTTGCTGTTCTTTTTCTTGTTTCTTAAAGCGGGAATTCAGATTATTGAGTTGGGACTTTTCCCCTTTTATAATAGAAACATTTAGTCCTATAATTATCCATCTCAGCACTGCTTTAACTATGTCCCACAAATTTTAATTCATTTTATTTTCATTTTTAAGATAATGTATTTTTTTTTTAATCTTCATTTTATTGAGATATATTCACATACCACACAGTCATACAAAACAAATCGTACTTTTGATTGTTTACATTACCATTACATAGTGGTACATTCATCACCCAAATCAATCCCTGACACCTTCATTAGCACACACACAAAAATAACAAGAATAATAATTAGAGTGAAAAAGAGCAATTGAAGTAAAAAAGAACACTGGGTACCTTTGTCTGTTTGTTTCCTTCCCCTATTTTTCTACTCATCCATCCATAAACTAGACAAAGTGGAGTGTGGTCCTTATGGCTTTCCCAATCCCATTGTCACCCCTCATAAGCTACATTTTTATACAACTGTCTTCGAGATTCATGGGTTCTGGGTTGTAGTTTGATAGTTTCAGGTATCCACCACCAGCTACCCCAATTCTTTAGAACCTAAAAAGGGTTGTCTAAAGTGTGCATAAGAGTGCCCACCAGAGTGACCTCTCGGCTCCTTTTGGAATCTCTCTGCCACTGAAGCTTATTTCATTTCCTTTCACATCCACCTTTTGGTCAAGAAGATGTTCTCCGTCCCACGATGCCAGGTCTACATTCCTCCCCGGGAGTCATATTCCACGTTGCCAGGGAGATTCACTCCCCTGGGTGTCTGATCCCACGTAGGGGGGAGGGCAGTGATTTCACCTTTCAAGTTGGCTTAGCCAGAGAGAGAGGGCCACATCTGAGCAACAAAGAGGCATTCGGGAGGAGGCTCTTAGGCACAACCATAGGGAGGCCTAGCCTCTCCTTTGCAGCAACCGTCTTCCCAAGGGTAAAACCTGTGGTAGAGGGCTCAACCCATCAAACCACCAGTCCCCTATGTCTGTGGTCATGTTAGCAACCATGGAGGTGAGGTAGGCGAATACCCCTGCATTCTCCACAGGCTCCTCAAGGGGGCACTACATCTTTTTTTTTTCCTTGATTTTCTTTTTCTTTTTTTTTTTTAACTTTCCCTTCTTTTTTAAATCAACTGTATGAAAAAAAAGTTAAAAAGAAAACAAACATACAATAAAAGAACATTTCAAAGAGACCATAACAAGGGAGTAAGAAAAAGACAACTAACCTAAGATAACTGCTTAACTTCCAACATGTTCCTACTTTACCCCAAGAAAGTTACCTAATATAGCAACATTTCTGTGAACTTGCTCCTACTATATCCATCAGAAATTAACAGACTATAGTCATTCCTGGGCATCCCCAGAACGTTAAATAGCTTATCTGTTCTTCTTGGATTATTCTTCCCCCTTCCTTAATTGCTCTCTATTGCTAGTTCCCCTACATTCTACATTATAAACCATTTGTTTTACATTTTTCAAAGTTCACATTAGTGGTAGCATATAATATTTCTCTTTTTGTGCCTGGCTTATTTCGCTCAGCATTATGTCTTCAAGGTTCATCCATGTTGTCATATGTTTCACGAGATTGTTCCTTCTTACTGCCGCGTAGTATTCCATAGTGTGCATATACCACATTTTATTTATCCACTCATCTGTTGAAGGACATTTGGGTTGTTTCCATCTCTTGGCAATTGTGAATAATGCTGCTATGAACATTGGTGTGCAGATATCTGTTCGTGTCACTGCTTTCCGATCTTCCGGGTATATACCGAGAAGTGCAATCGCTGGATCGAATGGTAACTCTATATCTAGTTTTCTAAGGAACTGCCAGACTGACTTCCAGAGTGGCTGAACCATTATACAGTCCCACCAACAATGAATAAGAGTTCCAATTTCTCCACATCCCCTCCAGCATTTGTAGTTTCCTGTTTGTTTAATGGCAGCCATTCTAACCGTTGTTAGATGGTATCTCATTGTGGTCTTAATTTGCATCTCTCTAATAGCTAGTGAAGCTGAACATTTTTTCATGTGTTTCTTGGCCATTTGTATTTCCTCTTCAGAGAACTGTCTTTTCATATCTTTTGCCCATCTTATAAGTGGGCCGTCTGTACTATTGTCATTGAGTTGTAGGATTTCTTTATATATGCAAGATATCAGTCTTTTGTCAGATACATGGTTTCCAAAAATTTTTTCCCATTGAGTTGGCTGCCTCTTTACCTTTTTGAGAAATTCCTTTGAGGTGCAGAAACTTCTAAGCTTGAGGAGTTCCCATTTATCTATTTTCTCTTTTGTTGCTTGTGCTTTGGGTGTAAAGTCTAGGAAGTGGCCTCCTAATACAAGGTCTTGAAGATGTTTTCCTACATTATCTTCTAGGAGTTTTATGGTACTTTCTTTTATATTGAGATCTTTGGTCCATTTTGAGTTAATTTTTGTGTAGGGGGTGAGGTAGGGGTCCTCTTTCATTCTTTTGGATATGGATATCCAACTCTCCCAGCCCCATTTGTTGAAAAGACCATTATGGCTCAGTTCAGTGACTTTGGGGGCCTTATCAAAGATCAGTCGGCCATAGATCTGAGGGTCTATCTCTGAATTCTCAATTCGATTCCATTGATCTATATGTCTATCTTTGTGCCAGTACCATGCTGTTTTGGCAACTGTGGCTTTATAATAAGCTTCAAAGTCAGGGAGTGTAAGTCCTCCCACTTCGTTTTTCTTTTTTAGAGTGTCTTTAGCAATTCGAGGCATCTTCCCTTTCCAAATAAATTTGATAACTAGCTTTTCCAAGTCTGCAAAGTAGGTTGTTGGAATTTTGATTGGGATTGCATTGAATCTGTAGATGAGTTTGGGTAGAATTGACATCTTAATGACATTTAGCCTTCCTATCCATGAACATGGAATATTTTTCCATCTTTTAAGGTCCCCTTCTATTTCTTTTCATAGAGTTATGTAGTTTTCTTTGTATAGGTCTTTTACATCTTTGGTTAAGTTTATTCCTAGGTACTTGATTTTTTTAGTTGCTATTGAAAATGGTATCTTTTCCTTGAGTGTCTCTTCAGTTTGTTCATTTCTAGCATATAGAAACATTACTGACTTATGTGCATTAATCTTGTATCCTGCTACTTTGCTAAATTTGTTTATTAGCTCTAGTAGGTGTATCGTCGATTTCTCAGGGTTTTATAGATATAAGATCATATCATCTGCAAACAATGAGAGTTTTACTTCTTCTTTTCCAATTTGGATGCCTTTTATTTCTTTGTCTTGCCAGATTGCCCTGGCTAGCACTTCCAGCACAATGTTGAATAACAGTGGTGATAGCGGGCATCCTTGTCTTGTTCCTGATCTTAGAGGGAAGGCTTTCAGTCTCTCACCATTGAGTACTATGCTGGCTGTGGGTTTTCCATATATGCTCTTTATCATGTTGAGGAAGTTTCCTTCAATTCCTACCTTTTGAAGTGTTTTCATCAAAAACGGATGTTGGATTTTGTCAAATGCTTTTTCAGCATCTATTGAGATGATCAATTGATTTTTCCCTTTTGACTTGTTAATGTGTTGTAATACATTGATTGATTTTCTTATGTTGAACCATCCTTGCATGCCTGGAATAAACCCCACTTGGTCATGGTGTATGATTTTTTTAATGTGTCTTTGGATTCGATTTGCAAGTATTTTGTTGAGGATTTTTGCATCTATATTCATTAGGGAGATTGGCCGGTAGTTTTCCTTTTTTGTAGCATCTTTGCCTGGTTTTGGTATTAGATTGATGTTAGCTTCCTAAAATGAGTTAGGTAGTGTTCCATTTTCTTCAATGTTTTGAAAGAGTTTGAGTAAGATTGGTGTCAGTTCTTTCTGGAAAGTTTGGTAGAATTCCCCTGTGAAGCCATCTGGCCCTGGGCATTTATTTGTGGGAAGATTTTTGATGACTGATTGGATCTCTTTGCTTGTGATGGGTTGGTTGAGGTCTTCTATTTCTTCTCTCTTCAGTCTAGGTTGTTCATATGTTTCCAGGAAATTGTCCATTTCCTCTACATTATCCAGTTTGTTGGCATACAGTTGTTCATAGTATCCTCTTATACTTTTTTTAATTTCTTCAGGATCTGCAGTTATGTCACCTTTTTCATTCATTATTTTGTTTATATGGGTCTTCTCTCTTTTTGATTTTGTCAGTCTAGCTAGGGGCTTGTCAATCTTGTTGATCTTCTCAAAGAACCAACTTTTGGTGATATTTATCCTCTCTATTGTTTTTTTGTTCTCTATGTCATTTATTTCTGCTTTAATCCTTGTTATTTCTTTTCTTCTACTTGGTTTAGGATTGGTTTGTTGTTCATTTTCTAGCTTCTTCAGTTGATCCATTAGTTCTTTGATTTTCGCTCTTTCTTCCTTTTTAATATATGCGTTTAGTGCTATAAATTTCCCCCTTAGCACTGCTTTTGCTGCATCCCATAGGTTTTGGTATGTTGTGTTCTCATTTTCATTCGTCTGTATATACTTAGCAATTTCTCTTGCTATTTCTTCTTTAACCCACTGATTGTTTAGGAGCATGTTGTTTAACCTCCAGGTATTTGTGAATTTTCTAAGTCTCTGATGGTTATTGACTTCTAATTGTATTCCATTGTGGTCAGAGAATGTGCTTTGAATAATTTCAATCTTTTTAAATTTATTGAGGCTTGTTTTATGTCCCAGCATATGATCTATTCTGGAGAAAGTTCCGTGAGCACTAGAAAAGTATGTGTATCCTAGTGATTTGGGATGTAATGTCCTGTATATGTCTGTTAAATCTAATTCATTTATCAGATTGTTTAGGTTTTCAATTTCCTTACTGGTCTTCTGTCTGGTTGATCTATCTATAGGAGAGAGTGATGTGTTGAAGTCTCCAACAATTATTGTGGAAACATCAATTGCTTCCTTTAGTTTTGCCAGTGTTTCTCTCATGTATTTTGTGGCACCTTGATTGGGTGCATAGACATTTATGATTGTTATTTCTTCTTGCTGAATTGCCCCTTTTATTAGTATGTAGTGGCCTTCTTTGTCTCTCAAAACATCCCTGCATTTAAAGTCTATTTTATCTGAGATTAATATTGCTACACCTGCTTTCTTTTGGCTGTAGCTTGCATGAAATATTTTTTTCCATCCTTTCACTTTCAGTTTCTTTGTGTCCCTGTGTCTAAGATGAGTCTCTTGTATGCAACATATTGATGGTTCATTTTTTTTGATCCATTCTGCGAATCTATATCTTTTAATTGGGGAGTTTAATCCATTTACATTCAACGTTATAACCGTGAAGGCATTTCTTGAATCAGCCATCTTATCCTTTGGTTTATGTTTGTCATATTTTTCCCCTCTGTCTATTAATATCCTTTATTGTACCCATACTGAATCTCTTTAGTACTGAACCTTTCTCCAAGTCTCTCTGTCCTTTCTTTGTTTCTCTGTCTGTAGGGCTCCCTTTAGTATCTCCAGTAGGGCAGGTCTCTTGTTAGCAAATTCTCTCAGCATTTCTTTGTCTGTGAAAAATTTAAGCTCTCCCTCAAATTTGAAGGAGAGCTTTGCTGGATAAAGTATTCTTGGCTGGAAATTTTTCTCACTCAGAATTTTAAATATGTCGTGCCACTGCCTTCTCGCCTCCATGGTGGCTGCTGAGTAGTCACTACTTAGCCTTATGCTGTTTCCTTTGTATGTGGTGAATTGCTTTTCTCTTGCTGCTTTCGGAACTTGCTCCTTCTCTTCTGTGTTTGACAGTGTGATCAGTATATGTCTCGGAGTGGGTTTGTTTGGATTTATTCTATTTGGAGTTCGCTGAGCATTTATGATTTGTGTATTTATGTTGTTTAGAAGATTTGGGAAGTTTTCCCCAACAATTTCTTTGAATACTCTTCCTAGACCTTTACCCTTTTCTTCCCCTTCTGGGACACCAATGAGTCTTATATTCGGACGTTTCATATTATCTATCATATCCCTGAGGTCCATTTCGATTTTTTCAATTTTTTTCCCCATTCTTTCTTTTATGCTTTCATTTTCCATTCTGTCATCTTCCAGGTCACCGATTCGTTGTTCAACTTCCTCTAGTCTTGTACTATGAGTGTCCAGAATCTTTTTGATTTGGTCAACAGTTTCTTTAATTTCCATAAGATCATCCATTTTTTTATTTAGTCTTGCAATGTCTTCTTTATGCTCTTCTAGGGTCTTCTTGATTTCCTTTGTATCCCGTACTATGGTCTCATTGTTCATCTTTAGTTCTTTGAGTAGCTGCTCTAGGTGCTGTGTCTCTTCTGATCTTTTGACTTGGGTGCTTGGGCTTGGGTTATCCATATCGTCTGGTTTTTTCATATGCTTTATAATTTTCTGTTGTTTTTGGCCTCATGGCATTTGCTGAACTTGATAGGGTTCTTTTAGGATGTGTAGACCAATTGAAGTCCTTATCTCTGATTTATCAGATCTACAGCTTCGTGGAGTACACTTTCTCTAACTAACCAGCAGGTGGCGTCCACGAGCCACCTGTTCTCCAGAAGCCAGTTCTCCCCTGCTTAGCCTTTTTGGTGAGTGGGGGAGTGAGTCTTGTGGGGTCCAATTGGTGTACCAAGCTTGCGTGTGTAGTTGGTGTTGCCTGCCCTGTATATGGGGAGTGTTTCTGGGCAGTCAGGGATGGGGGGTGGCTCTAACAATCAAATCTCCCTGGTGATCCTAGAGTTTTAAAGCTGCTGCAATAGTCTAATCCTTGAGTTCAGTCCTGCCACAGTTTGTCTCTGCCAGTGACCCACAAGTCCTTGGTATTGGCGTATGGCTCTTGAGACTTGCAAGTGGGCCCGTCTTCCAGGCTGTGCACCCCGGGTCCTCTGTTGAGGGATGACTGTGCTATGTCACAGGTGAGTGCCGTCCCCCCAGGGCAGTTCTGGGCTGGTGGGCTGTGTAAGGAGGCTCCCAGTCTGCTGAAATGATGGCTGAATGGGGCTTTGTTAATTCACACTGCTCTACCTTCCCAACTCTGGGACAATCAGCTGAGGTTGCAGGGAAGGCTAATGTCCACGCCCAGTTTTGTGGTGTGTGCCTGTTATTTGAAGCACTTCCGTCACACTGGGTTGTCTGGGGCAGCTCTGAGTTATGGGGCTGGCGATGGGCAGGAGTGTTTCCTGTCCACCAGGATGATGGCTGTGAGCGGACACCCCCCTTTTCTTGGGAAGTTGTGGTCTTTAGTGAATTTTCTCAGCCACTGGATTATTGCCTTTTGTCTCAGAGCTCTCTTAGTTCTGCTCTTGACTTGACCTGCCCAAATTGCAAGTCTTTGAAGCTTTCTGTATTGGGCTTCTTAGAGTAATTGTTTTAGAAAATGAAAAAAGGATTAAAAAAAAAAAAAAAAAAGGGCCCTCCTCAGAGATCGAATGGGTTATTGAAATGCTAAGAGACAAAGCAACCAGGGCCATTAAGGAAAGGTCCACAGGGCAGAAAGATCAGCTTTTCTTCAGGATTTGCATATGCTCCTCAGGGCCTGAGCTCAGGCCTGAGCTCTGCCCTTCCCCTTTCTATGTTCACCAGAACTCCAAAAATCCTCCGCTTTTATTTTGGAGTTTTTCGTGTTGTTTTTTTTTCTCTATGCCTGTCTCCTCTCTGCTGGGCTGGCTGCTCTCAGATTCTCTGGTGTCTGGTCTCCATCTATCTATGGTTGGAGTTTGGATCAGCAGAATGAGTTTCCGATAAGGGCTGCCACTGCAGTTCTCCCTTCTCCTTCCCGGAGCTGACAGCCCCACCTCCCATGGGACTGAGCCTGGCAGGGAGGGGCGCGGGTCCCCTGGCTGCAAAAACTTACAGATTTCGCTGATCTCAGCAGTTCCATGTTTTCATGAGTGTTGTATGAAGTATGCCCAAAGTCAGATTGCTCTGTGGTGTCCAGTCCACGCAGTTCCTGTCTTTCTACCTACTTTCCTGGAGGAGTAACTAAAACATACAGCTCACCAGTCTGCCATCTTGCCCCTCCTCCCAAGATAATGTATTTTTGAAGTCCCTTTAAATTTCCTCGTTGACCCATGAAATATTTAGAAGAATGCTTTGAAGTTTCCAAGTGTTGGAGATTTTCCTGTTATCTTTTGTTATGGGTTGAATATAACAAAATACAACACAATATATTTATATCTCTCTCTCCTGTGCCTGCCCGTCTGGTGTCTGCTGACTTCTGGCTTCCACTGATTTCTAGCTGCTTCTGAGCCACACTGTGCTTGAAGTTTCTTTGCTTGCAAGGATTCCATTCATTTAGTTTAAGGCCCACTCTGATTCAGCTTGGCCTCCTCTAAATCGGATCTTCAAAGGTGGTGGCAAAGTGAGGGGACAAAGTCATGTTCCGTATGCTTATGATTAAATCTCAGTCTTTGAGTGGGCCTGTGTCTCCGCTCTGTGACATTCACAAGTGTTGCTCCAGTGGTACAACTTACCACCTCTCAACCCTATGTGCTTCCCTGCTTGCAGAGTTTCCCATCAATTTCCTTGAAAGCCTGACTCTGTTGACTATGTTTAGGATCTGGTGGGTTTCCTGGAGGGAGAGATCATGAAAGAAAAGGGTCCACCTAAGACTGTGGCCCTCACAGGTTTCTCACTTTCATATTAGTCCACACTCAGCTGCCAGTAATTGAACTACATTACCATTTAATTTCCTACCACTTCGGGTTCCAGTGCTTTAGCTCCAGGTAAGCAAATATTAACAGCTGTATCTCTCTGATGTATCTGTCTCTCTAGATTTTCGGGTGGTGGTTTGCATTGGGACCTCAATTCACTGATAGGTCTAAGAAAACTCATTGATTTTCAGTTTTTGTACTCTTTCTTGTTATAAGGATGGCGATGATATTTCTGAGCTTTTTGCCTGTTGGCCCTGAACCTGGAGGTACCTGCCCGTGAACTCACAGTACATGTTTTCTGCTGTCTTGGTTTCCGATGGGTTTCTTTGCCTAGGGTGCCGACACCAGGCTCTGACTGACAACTAGCTTCCCTCTGGTCCACCCAGACTCAGCTGAAAAAATGTTTATGGTCTATGAAAACTGAACATGTATTTATTTTTTAAAATTAACACAAAACTGAAATTTAGGAGACAATCCAAATATTAGTATGAAATTGTTTCCCTGACTGTGTTCAGAGCAATGCCAAGCCTCTTAAAAATTCTGAGTCACACAGAAGCAAAAAGTAATACAGAAAAAGTCCTTTCCAAGTTACAAGAAGAAAACATGTCATGTTTACCCAATTAGCAAAAACTTAAAGAGATGAACTGACAGTAACTCTTACACTTGTTAATGGCCTTTTTTTGGATTTTGCTGAAATAAAATGAAATGAGTAAAAAGAAGTGTTTCACTGGTCATGTGTACGCAATATGAATTTACTTTGAGGTCAAATGCATAAAAGGTAAATGAGAATAGGAGTCTCCAGGGATAAGAAGACACAAAGCAGTAGCAGCATGATGGAGAATTATATATATGCGTGTATGTAGGTATGTATGTGTGTATATATGCGTATATATATATGTACACACACACGCATATGGCTTCCACAGGAAAAAACACACAAAGAAAGAAAGGAGGAAAGGTAAACAAAAACAGAAGGCAATCCTGAGAAAGAGGGTCCACACATCCTGTTGGCCCTTTACATAATGCTTCTTAGTGGAATATTTTTATCAATGTGTGAGAGAGTCACTTTAACGTGAAAAATAGACCCAAGCCAAATGGGTGTTCACCACTTATGGCCATCTAGCAAAATATCACAGGTTTTCTAAATAGATTATTTAATCATTTCTTCTCAAATTGTACCCTCTTTCTCTTTACATATTAATGGAATTGGTGTTGAAGTTAAACTTTTCTATTGGGTTAGACTGAAAATGAACAAAAACACACTACCACTGTGCAAAACATGTCATATCTTTCAGGTTAGGAAAATACATTAATAATAATCAAGCAGTAAAAAGCATATGCCATTTTGCATCGAGGAGAAGACTCTGTCCAGGTAGGAACAAAAAAGACAGACGTGATCTCTTTTACTCAATATTCAGGAGCAATGAGAGATCATAGTGTTCTGATACATTAAAAATTATGCTCCACACCATGGTCATAAGCCAAAGTTAAACACGACGTTAAATGTACCATCAAAATATTATTGTTTACAATGTCAAATAACATCATATGACATCACTTTTGGGTATAGTGTCTCTTAAGTACCTAATGCATTTTACATCTCTACTGAAGAGTTAGGAAATCAACTGTCATATGAAGGTTGGAGTTATGTGTTGTTTGTGAAATAATATCATGCTGTATTATATGTAATGTTGATTTTTACCTGAGAGAGAAAATGCCAGACCAGATCAGTCTAAGTTCTGCACAGCATTAAAAGTAGCTGTGGAATGGCTGCCATTAAACAGGAAACTACAAATGCCGGAGAGGATGTGGAGAAATTGGAACTCTTGTTCATTGCTGGTGGGAATGTGTAATGGTACAGCTACTGTGGAAGACAGTTTGGTGGTTCCTCAGAAAACTACATATTGAGTTACCCTATAATCCAGCAATTTCACTTCTTGGTATAGACCCAGAAGATCCGAAAGCAGCAACATGAACAGACATCTGCACACAGACATTCATAGCGGCATTGTTCACAATTGCCAAGAGATGGAAACAACCCAGTGGATAAACAAAATGTGGTCTATACATACCATGGAATACTACGCGGCAGTAAGAAGGAATGAAATCCTGAAACATATGGCAACATGGATGAACCCTGAAGATACAATGCTGAGTGAAATAAGCCAGACACAAAAGGAGAGATATTTATGTTGTACTAATATAAAGTCCCAGAACAATGTAAAATCAGTGTCTTAAAATGTAGAATACAGGGAACCTAGAAATGGTCAGAAGCCAGTGAAGGGGGAATAATTACCTAACATGTACAGACACGTTAATGAGGGTGAACTTAAAGGTATGGGAATGGATAGAGCTGATGGTAGTTCTTGAATGGGATTATAAGTATCAGTGCCACATGAAGGTGAACATGATTGAAGGGGGTTGTTTAAAGGCATGTATCCCACAGATTAGTACTACACCTATAATTAAGTGCTAGCACGATCTACTTCTAAGGTATGACACTGGTACAAAGAGTTAACAACAGAATGGTATTTGGGAAAAACTACCTATTTCATATTATAGATTATATTTAATAGGAATACCTTACCAGTGTACTAAATTAATACTAGGGATAAATAATTAGGGGCTGCTAAGAGCTTTGGGGTGTTTTGGGTTATGATAATTGTTTAGAATTGAGAGTGATGATGATTGTACAATTAAGTGAAGATATTGTGAGACATTGGTTGTTTATCTTTGACAGAATATATGTTATGTGAAGTTAGGAAACCCCTATTTGATAAGTCAAGCTCTCGATCTTGAGGCTTGCTCTAGTGAAACTTTTGGCTGTAAAGGGGGATGCTAAGCTACCCATAATTATGCCTAAGAATCATCTCCAGACAACTTCTTTTGTTGCTCAGATGTGGCCTTTCTCTCTTTAACCCCAACCCTGCGAATAAATTTGTTACCCTCCCCCTAGGTGGGACAATTCCCAGGAATGAGCCTGGCCCTGGCATCGAGGATTGAGAATGCCTTTTTGACCAAAAGAGGGGAAAGATGAGTAACAAAAGAAGGTTTCAGTGGCTAAGAGATGTCAGATAGAGTTGAGAGGCTGTCCTGGAGGTTATTCTTATGCAAGCTCCAGCTAGATATTACAAATGCCCACAGTATTCCAAGCCCTAATCAACAATAGTCCCCCAAATCCTAAAGAACACCTGGGTCCCTGTCTGAGACTCTGTAAAGTTTCACTGAGTTTATTTTTCAGAAACTTAAATCCTCTAGGATGTTCCCATGCCAGATAAGTCCCCAAACCCAGAGGCAAAAGCTTCTCCAAGAACATTAACCAGGTGCAGCCCCTTCCCTGCGTCAACACCCCTTTTTAATATGAACAAGTTAAGTTGGTCACTGCCTAGATATCCCTGAAGATTGGAAAAGTGATCAAATGAGAGAGAGGGTTAGCAACAGACAAGATAGGATTTAACAAAGGATTGAGAATACTGAATCTTTATATAAATAATTGTGTTTTTTTTTAGATGTTAGGGTATTAGAACAGCCAGAAGGAAATAACTGACGTGGTGGAACTGTAATATATAACATGCTTTGAAATGTGCTCTGTAGCTTTTTTGCTAAGCTGTTCTTTGAAAATTATCGCATTTCTGTATGTATGGTATACTTCACAATAAGGAAATAACTGAAATTGTGTTATTGTATATCATAACATTCTTTGAAATTTGCTGATTATTAAATCATCCTTTGAAAGTTATCATTTTTCTGTATATATGTTATATTTCACAATAAAAAGATGTAAAAAATATTTTTAAAAAAGTAGCTGTGGGCAGTCTTTCCAATCTAATATCTGGTCATCTCATTTAAAAATTCCAAACTTACAACGATTCTGTTTGATTTAACTTTCCCAGTCAGAACCTTCAATGGACCATTCAGCCATTTTGAATTTAGAACGCCACTCCTCTCAAGATTGGGAGAAGGTCCAGTGTGGGGGAGAAGAAAGCCAGGGGAGGGGAACTAAGACATTCAAAACATATTTCTTATTACATTTTCCTTTAGATTTGACTGCTGATAGAGTGAGTTAAGTGGGATATTTCTGGATGGTGGCCTTGATATTTATTTGTTTGAACATCAAGCCCTTTCTCTGTATGAAGATCTTTGAAATAAACTGGATTTGTTAAAAAAAAATCTATAAACTTCAAAGAGAGCAAGTTTCTTATAGATAATAGAACAAGAAAAGAATTTACTAAGTCAAATAGTACTCAAGGGATGTTGGCTGGAGCACACTAGACTAACTATCTGCTCCGGGAATTGGAATGTCTACTTCTTCCTGAGAGATGAGCTCCTAAAGGGAGGCTCCAAACCCTGCTCACTTTTGAATTCCCAGGTCCTAGAAGTATATTACGAGCTCCGTCCTGGCACTGATGTGTCTCAAGAGGAATTGAAACAGTATCAGAGTACCAAGAGATATTGCTTGTTCTTAACTAACACTTTGTAGGTAGCAAGTGGTAAGTATTTAATGATTGACTAGCCTTTGAGATTATACTAAATTAGCATCCTGATTTCATAAAATAGTTATTAGGATAATTCATATTTCCATGGACATTCTATTGAACTCTTGCTCAACCATTTATTTAAGAACTCATTTTACGGACACCAAAATGTGGTAAATTTGTCTAATGTATTTCTTGACTAACTTGGAAATAAGGATAGCTGTTTTGCCATCTTAGGGGTTGTTTTGTTTTGCTTTTCTTTGTATATTACAAAACTATCACAGTTATTGTCATGGGGATTGTGTTCTGTGGCATGAATTATGGCTTATCTTCTTTGATGTCAGCTCTAAGTGTAAACAAACCTTACCCTTTTCATAAAGACACCTGCTATAGTAAATTTACTCCCCATGATTTTAATAGTGACAGAGGAATGAAAATTCATTAAGTTCACATCACTAATTTCTTATGAAAGTGACACAGAAAACTTATGTTCAGAATAAGAAATGTTTCATTCAGCATTTAGAAAGAATGGGTGACTTCATCAACCTTGCTACTCCTAAGCATTTTCCAAACTTCTGCTGGCTGTCTGGAATTGGAAGTTATGCATTTTCGTCGTTTTTCTTTTAATTCACTTTTGCCAGATCTACCCATAGCAGGACATTTTAATGCCCCTGTCTGCTTGATCTAGGCACTCCCTCACTCTTTCTGATTTCTGACATCAGTGGAAGGCTCAACTCTCTTTAAGGGCATGACTCTCTAAAAGGAAAAAGAGAGGAAAATACTCCTTACAAATTAATCCAGTAAACCAACAAGAAATGCCCAGTTAGCATTTAAAGGTCAAGTTTGAGAAACATATTTTCTAAATGTATTTCCAAGCAAGTCTAAATTCCAGTGACCAGGGCTTCCACATCCTGGGATGGGAGCTAACAAAGGAAGCCACTGATTGCTACTTCAGTCTCGACTGCAGGCATTTGGTTTTTGATGTTCTATCTTTGTCTACCAAATGCTCATTTTCAACCATTTTCCTTGGTTATTAGAGAGTGAGCGTGGTGCAGGAAGTAAAACCATTTCCTGGTTGTCTGATACTGTGCAAGCACCTTAGCCTCTCTGGGGGCCACTACATCTAGAAAATGAGAGTACTGATCATTAATGTCACTTTTAATGCTAATAGTCTCATTTTCTACCACGCCTAATATCAACCTAATAAAAATTAAACTCAAGTGCAACATATGGTTAGGAAAACACTGGAAATATATAATAAATCCTTGGTTACCTTACATTTAAAAAGGGCCTTCTTTCACTTTATTTTGAAATTAGCAAGCTAGTAAGTGAAGGAATAAGTGACATTTTAAAGGTTAGCAGAATATGATTGTCAGAATTCTGTTTAATTACCTAGTTACAGTTCATCACATGGTGACAAAAATGCAAAGAAACCATATAATATTACAGTGCTAACAGTATTAAGTAACTCAGGTAGAAATCATCAATTTAATTATTCAAAATCTCCATCATTCAAAGTGTGGTGTCATGTTTTTGAACTGATTTACCTCTTTTTAAGTGTTGAAGCAAATTTTAATACTGCGCAATTATTACTTACTCTCTTTGTAGCAATATAATTTGCAAGTTTCTTAGAATTATGAATATGACATGTAACAATAGATTAGGTTTATCTATTAACTGAGATATGGAAAATACAAATTAAGAAAAAGGTAATTGTTCAATTATGTATTTCATGTATTTTTAGCAAGGGGAAAAATCACACACACAGGTATAAGAAAACTTAATTTCCTAATTTTATTATTGCCTCATTATTATAATATTTTCAGTTCTGCCAGAAATTCACATTTTGGTTCCAGGGACAGTTAGTCTTTTGTATTCCATTCCAACAGGTGATCAGCTAGTATTTAAATACAGACGTCCCCAAACTATTATTTATCTGGAATAGATTGCAACTAAAAATAAAGTATGTCAAATCATATATTTTCCAATAGAATCATATTTATAATGGGTGTTTTATTTCTTATCAAGGGTCTAATGTCCAAGTCTATTTTTATCAGACTGCTCATAAACATTGTATTTAATCAACTACAAATGACATCCCTTTATAATGTACAGTATAAGACTTCACAAAGTATATATAAATTAATTAAATAAGGATTTACAGAGAGCAAACACATAACATAGTTCAATATATTTTAAAGTTTCATAGGGATAAGGATTTTGCAGTGGGGGTAATTCTGTGTGAATCTAAAAAAAAGTAAGCTAGTGGGATGCACAGAGTGGGTCTAAAGTCAAAACTGTGTGTGCCTGTGTGAGGGCTGGGGAGGAGTGGGTGCTGGGGACCCTCTGCAGATCTGGGCCGTCTTCCACCATGTAGAGTAAAGAGGAGAATGGCTTTTCTGCTCACTTATTGTCAGGGAGTGGACTGAGTTGTTGGTGTGATTCATGTACTACCTGCTATAAGTAAAATAATATAGAGCTTGTGATAACTGGAAAGAATCATCCTCTATTTTAGGTCATCACAAACCCTTAGGGTGCCATGCCCCCACACCCACAACAAACTTTTTTTTGTTTTTGTTTTGACAAGAGTAAGCATTACTCCTTGTGTTATGCAATTGATATAAAAATCCAAATTTGATCATGCTAATTTCTGATTGATATTTAATATCCAGATACTACTATCATTTTAATCTTCATCTTCCCCACATTCCAGCCCCTTTTGTCAAATAGCTAATTATCTAGAACCACTATAAAAAACCTTTGAAGCTTTTTTTTTTTTTTTTGAGAGAAATCCTGCATTGACTTAAAAAAAAATTATATCATCATCCCAATCTTCTTTTCCTGAAAAAAAATTTTCGATTCCTGACAATAAGCAACTCTTATGGGTGTGGGTCACTTGGATGAATTAAGACAGCACTCAACTTCCAACATTAGTAGCAGCATAGGGACTGGGTACATCCACCTGATGCACAATTCTATGTCCACAGAAGGGTCAATTTTATACTGTCTTTTAGAATAAAATGCATCCTAAAAGCATGGAAGAGATTGAGGAAGTAATTGTATCAACTACTAAAATTGGCCCAAAGTCATTAGAAACTTTAAACCCATTCATTCTTGTCACAACCAGGATGTATAATGGAAACAAGCATAGAAGAAGAGGTAAAATAAGAATATTACTCAAATAGAATCATTAAAGGGGAAATATTTCTATTAAAATGTATTTTTCTTCTGTTTTAAATGCTTACAAGATGTAATATCTTAAAATGGGGGAAAAGTGTCTGAAAATCACAAGTAAATTGTGTTTCTCACATTATTTATTAATTCTAATTTACTCATTTCCCTAAATTTCATTTAAATTTGAGTAACTGTCAACCGAAGTTTTTATGAGGAAGAAAATGTGTATGGTGTTTAAATGTAAAAAATTCTTTCTCAAATTTCCTTTGAAATGGAAGTTTACAAAGTTCACATGCAAAAAATGTAGTACTGATGTTATCAATTAGCTAATAAAACATTGACTAATGTCATAATAATTATATCATAAAGTGGTACAGAGTGATAAAGAACCAAAAATTATAACTGCAATTACAATATGATGAATTGTAGGAATACAAAGCACACCTCCTTAGATTTTCTTTTTTTAGTTTGCCTATAACTTAGGAAAAATAATCTTGAATTTCACAGAAAGAAATTGATGATGATAAGTCAATAAAACTTATGACATTCATTCATGGCTTCCAACAACATGGCACTCTTCACCAAGTCTAATGAATTGCTCCACAAAGCCTTTCCATTGATATAGCTGATGATGAATCCAGAAGGATTCATCTGGAAAATCTGAACAATATGGGAATATCGGAAAAATATGGGTAAGCACGTAAATGCACGAGGGCCTACTTCTTTAGCGGCCATGCGGCATTTCTCAGTTTCCGCTATGCCTAGATGGGAGAAAAGTTGGTGCAAGGAAGAAGTTGTGGGCCAGGAGCCTGGAATGATTTCAAACTATTCCTGGCTGTTTCTGTGACTTTGAAAAAAATCACATCTGTGGATTCTGGTTTTCTTCTGAGGGGAACTTAAAGCGGGACCTCTATTCTCCATGATCTTTAAGATTGCTTCCAGAGCTAGTGTTTTGCCTATCCAGAAAATGTGCCAAACATCAAGCAATACTTCTCTAAGTCTACAGGTCAACTAATGCCTTCATTAGTAGTGATAATTGTGGGGAGTATACCAACAAATTCACATTTTTGAATAGGAAAGTAAGGATTTGCGGTAGTTCCATAGAGGAAAAATGAGATTAATCTTTCAGGTTTGATTTACAGAAAATGCACAAATGAGTTTGCAGATCCTTTCAGATGTTTAGTCTGGAGCTGGCCTCACTGATAATATGTCCTCATGATAAAACTCAAATGAGGTTGACCATACAAAATCTCAGGTTACTGAAGATACATTTTTCCATGGGGATTTTGTTATACATTCTTTTTGTTAAACACTTTCCACTAACTGGACAGAAGCATACTTGTTGGAAATGTGTTTTCTTCCTTTGTAACTTCAAGACATGATTCAACTGGTTTTCTCTTTCAAGAGTACATTTAGCACAGGGATAAGCAGTAAGGGAGGCAGAGTCCTTGACACGAACCTGGGGTTAGGATGTTAGGAAAGGAGAGTCCAAGTATTACTCTGCATGTTTCATTGGTGTCTTTGTAACTTCATCTAAATTGTGGCCCTCCTGAAACTCTTTCTGTCCCCCACTTCTGCTCCTCCATGGGAAAATGCACTACATAATTCCATAGGCTAGAAATTTATGGGGGCATGTCACTTATCATCATAATTAAATGCATATTTAGTGGCATGTTATCTATTTTGAGCAGGATGGGGTCAGAGAACTGTAAAGTATAAGGACTGACAAAGTTACCTGAAATTGGGAGATATGTATAGACATGACATGTTAGCAGAATTGGAGAAAACTTGACACAATTTTCACTTTGAGCAGTTTTTAGTATTTTTTTTTTTTAAACATGAAGTGTTAAAGTCTTAAAGTTCAGCTCCACTGAATGTATACTGTCCATTTATTGTGCTGGGTTATAATTGTCAAAAATGGACAATTTTTATAAGAATATAATTTGCCTAGCTGGTCCTCACTCTAGCGTTGATGGCTGATTTTTTGTAAATGGTTCAAATAATTTCAGGAATATGATGCTCAAGCTTTTTTTTTTTTTTTTGCAAAGATTTCTGAAATATTGGCCAAAGGATGAGGGACAGACATAAATTTTTATGATGTATTTGTAAATATTTTCTATTAAGACACTGCATGCAATAAATTGGATCTGCAGAAGCTACTACCAACAGTATAAATTTATTAGTATGTTGTTTCTATATTGGACAGAAGGTGTAAGTGATTGAACATTTCTTGGGTGATAAATGATTTTAAACAAAATTACCCAGTGAAGATGGAGAAGAATTGTATGAGATACCAGGACTAGTACTCTAGATTACTATTTGCTGGAAAGGGTGTATTTTTGATACATATGTTTCATGTCATTTCACATGCCCTATCAAACAGCATCTTCCCTAATATATAAGTAAATATATATATTTTTATTGCATTAAATTCAAATTGTGGTAGTGGCCAGACCTATCAATTCATGAATATTTGCAACCTGCAAAAATAAATTAATTCTGAGAGTTTATTATTAGTTCAACAACTAAGAAACAGATATGTTTTTTTCCCCCCACCAGTTTAATAAACTTTTGGATCAGGATTATTTTGTACTTTTCTGCATCTTAAATATAATGTCATGTGTGGGTCACGTGCAGCAGTAATTAATATTATCAGAAGAAAAAACTGGGGACAGAAAAAACCAATCCCCTTATGCTGTCTCTGACAAGCTTTAGCCCACCACGTTCCCTCTGCTCTGACAAGAGCCTTCGTCATTGCTGTCTCCCCACCTGCCATGGAGATTGTGACCATCTTCATTCATCTGTACAAATCTGGATGGAACCCAACTGGACCACACTGAGAAGGAGGCAAAAGGTGAATAATTCACATCAATCCCTCCCTCCCAATGATAAAGTCTCCTGTATTTTAAAGATAGAATACACTCCCTGGAAGGGGAAAAACGACTTGCAAAGGGTGGAGGCATCTCAACCAAAACCTACAGTCTCAAGTGAGTTGAATACATGTCTCTGATCCTTCCAGTTGCTTGCGTGGAAATTTATGACATTCCAGGAGACTGATACAGAAATTTTCACGTTTGGTTTTTGCAGAAGATTTAACTGCTTGCCATTTTTATTACAATGCTCATTGCCTTATGCCAAGTAAGTTAGGTTAATATAAATTCTCCTATCTGTTCATTTAGCAATTTTGACTTAGCTACGATTGTATCAAGAGTATACTTGGAGAATAAATGTCGAAAAGGTAGGGTGAGATATTTTATAGCATTAATGCTCATTGTGATGAGACTGGGTTAAAGACTTGGGAAGGAAATTTCTCTCACACGCTAGTTTGATGACTCACTCTTTGCAGAGGGAACTGGCTCCAGGTTGTGCCTGGCGCTTGGTTAAATCTCATAAGCATGATCAGGTGCCTGTGGTACCTTCACACAGTCACTCAATCTCCCACAAGTAGACCCGAGAGCAGACTCACAGAATTAGCAGAATCTGTGGACTCACGGGCTGTGCTTCCTGCACATGAATAAAGCTGAGACATGAACCGGGACCCCAAGGGCCTGTACCCATAAGTCCCTCGTAGAACCTGAGGTCTCTAAGCCACAGCTCGACCGAGTGAGCCAGAGAGCATGTCTCTAAGTGCGGCACCACTAGGAGCTGTGTTAAATAGTCTCAGTGGGGAGGAGCTCTGGTGGATTTTACAAAGGGTGTTTCAAAAGCAGATGCCATGTGCTAAAGTCATTCCCAGATGGCTGACGCTGAAAGCTGGGATTTCAGGTAAGGCTGTGTTGAAGGAACGAGGCTGCCCCTCTTCTGCCCTGTCAGCAAAATTTTTTCACAGTTCAGAGTGTTTGGGTCATTTTCTTTTTATCCCCAAAGGCTTAGGATAATTATTTTTCCCAGTCACATGAACTCTTATGATTAGCATCATGATGGGGTTTTCATACTTAACTGAGGAATTCAGAGAATCTAGATAGTTGCACTAAGAGCAAATTTATTGAGGAGGGACTAGAACCATTTTTATTCCTAGTTATTCATTGAAATGAATTGTTAGTTTGCACTCAAGCCGTGGATAGAGAGGCAAAAAAATTCTTATCATAGATCAGTAAAGCAGGTGCCCTTTCAACAACCAGACTTTTTAAAGAATTTTGCTATTTAAAAAAATCAGGTTTTCCTCTTGCATGACTTGGGATCACTGCTCATCAAATCCACCCTGAACATCCTAGGCACATGACATTAGATGAGTCGGGAAGAATAATTTGTATTTTTACTCAAGTAAACTCCAAAGTTAAGGGCAAAAACATCCATGTTGACCTGAATTAGCCAAACTTTCCCAAATCATCTGGATATGACCACTTCCCTTTAAACCTTGTAGGTTCGGCCTTAGTGTCAAGGATGAAAAAAGTACATTTAATAGATTTTCTCTTACAATCTCTGCCAACACCTGTCCAGTAAAAGAAAAATAAAACCCAGCCAGGCGTGATTACACAGTCGATTACAAGCTCTCGATGGCCCTTGAGAATGGCATCAATGGCATTTAAAATGTTTGTATCTACAATCCTTTTTCTTCTTTTACTGATTGCAAAGTAGCTGAGCTCTTTTTAAGTCTAATTTTCTTTCTTTCTTCAACAGTTCCTCATTTAGAGTTCCTCTTTTTTCTCGAGGTTAAATGGAAGGTGATCAGTGATCACACTCAGTCTTCCTCACAGAGCTCAGAAGGACGGCCAAAGGGAGAGAAATTGCCCAAAACAAGGGACACTAACTGGGAAGACAGCGTGATAGCTAACGAGAAGTGTAGGACAACTAGACTTGCTCTTTGCTTCCTAAGTGTTTCCCTTTCTCACATTTTCATTTACACTTGTCATAAGAACCGACTTGACTACATAAATACTTTTGCTAATAAAAAGCCTTTTTTTTACAGCACTATTTAAAAATAGCTATTCAACATAACAACCTTAATTTGAATGCACCAAATCACAGTTTTCAACAATTTAAGTGAGTATATCCTGTCACCCTCAGCACACATTTGATATATTCTTGTTATATATAGATGGATATGGCCATACCATATCTGTATTTGTCTACATACATACACACACACAATTGTGCACACACACACACACGCACACACAGTAGAGCTACAGGGCCCTGCTTAATAATGAATTATAAACTTTGTGTTCCATTAATTGTCACTGGACTTATTTATATGGAGAGTTATGATGCCATTTGTAGAGCCTATTGGCTTTGTCCCTGTCAAAACCTTTAAAGCCAAACAGACAGTGTCCGAGGGCAGGCCCTGTCATCAGACAGGTGGACGGATGGCTCAACCATGGGGACAGGGGGACACAGCCCTCAGGGAGCCACGACCCTGTCTGGCGACTTCTCACGGTGCCGAGCTTCTGCTACTGTCAGACCCAAAGGATTTTGTTATTTAAATGACTGTTCATACGAATTTGGATTCTATTTTCATAAAACACAGACTCCCCCAAAGAAATTCAATAAATAAAGGACTTAGCCACTGGTTCAAGGAAGCAGAACTCCAGTTTTTAACCTTCCACTGTGATTGGGACTAGACCCGACCCATTTCAGTCTTGACCGTGGTTGGTCTCCCAGGGTGCAAGTGGCTCTTGACCCTGTGGGGGGTGGCCCAGGACAGACTGTCTCCCTGGTCAAGAGTGGCTCTCTGCGTGTCATTGAATGAGGCTGGAGCTGTAGCTGAATCCGTAGCTGTTTGACCGGGACAGCGGCTGGGAAGCTTCCTCATTCTGCTCTGAGGCATAGCTGGGAAATGTCTGTGCACGAGACAGCTTTGCAGATCCAAACCCGTGACCTAGAAGGAAAGACAAGAGCGCTGTACTAAGAAACCGACTCAGAAAAGCAAAGATACTTCCTAAGCAACAAATAGAACGATTATTTGATAAGTGAAGCAGAACACTCAACTCCCCAATATTGAGCTTGAGATGAGTAAGTCAAATTGAGAAACCTGACACCTTGATCCTCGATGAGTTAAATTTTTTTTTTAATTCAGAGCTCAATATTTTCCCCAAAAGTGTCTCATCAAACATTCTTGATGTCAGAGAGCTAGGCAAATTTTCTAGGGATCTCAAACTTCTAGTATCTTTCAACTTTTGGAAATAAGCAGGAATGCTTTTCCAAAAAAAGCTGTTTTGGATGAAGAGCTTTTATGCTGCTTTCTTTTCTTCTTTACTCATTTTCAGCATGCAAAAGCAAATTATATACTTTCTTAAAAGCTTTGTGCACAGCAAATCTACACTGTGTTGTAAGCAGCAGCCATCAATTATCAGGAAGAAGCTTTACAGCGATGGAGCTAGAGGCCCCGGCTTATCTTCAGCGAGTTTGTGAAACCCAAAAACTTGAACCTGCTTTGTGGGATGGCTCACGGAAACCATCAACTTTGATGGTTACTGAAATGGCCCACCAGTTACATCTTATATAAAATACACTTAAAGAAAATTCTATCTATGGTTTTGGTAGTTCGGATGCACCCCTATGATGAGAAATTTTGTCTAACACAAACAAAATCAGAAAGGATTCCTGAAATATTTGTGAGAATGCTAACAATGTACTGAAAAAAGCAACATCCCAAGGCTTTAGATGAACTTCCAGTAGCCTCCCCAACCTCTTTTTAACCAGTAATTATTCTTCATATTTGAAAACAATCAGTATCTGAAGGATGAGTTTAATGGAGAGAGAAGAAAAAAGATCCAGTAAGCTCTGCCTTGTCAGAGTTCATATTTTACCCAAACGAGTGATGCATTTAGTTTGATTTGTATTTTATCTGCTCTCTATGGGGAGCAAACCCAGAGAAGACAATTTAACACAGAAACATCAAGCATCCGGTTGTCAAATCTTCAGGAGGTGCTGTCCTGTGCAATGTCATCTGCTCAAAGCCCTTCTCATTGTCAGGGGTTTGGTGACCTGGAAAATATCCTTGCAGTGTCCGAAGCTTGGGTCAAAAGGGGAAACTCAAATGAAATTGGGTAATAAAAGGCCAATTTAAACTAGTAGAGTCACTTAAACCTTAGAAAATTGCTAGAGAAGAATCTCGCTTTCCAGATACAAATCCCTGCAGATTCAGTATATGCCCGATTTTCCTGTTGATTAAGTAAAGGAAGAGCACAGCAGGCCCAAGGGCGCACATCTGGGATGGGAAGGGGTCAGGTTGATCCTCCCTTGGCCCTCCCCTGTCCCTCACTCCTGGGGCTCCTGACCTTCCAGACGCTGCCCGAGGGCGTTCTCCCTCCATTTCCAGGGCTCTGCTCGCCCTCCGGTGACCCCATTTGCTCCCCCTGCCCCTCCAGGCCTGGCAGGAGAACGCCCTGTCATATGTGTCCCTCACTGTGCCCCCGGCTCTGAAAACAGTTACTTCTCAAATTCTCAGAAATCCCAGCTAAGCGAATTTTCCTTCTCCTGCAGGAGCCCGGTGTTTAAGGAGGGTAAAATGAAGCAGGGCAACAGGCAGGAGAGGGGATAAGTGGAGGGAGCAGTGGGAGGGGGTGAGGGGTGAGAGGGGGTGAGGGGTGGGAGCTCTGGAGCGAGAACCCCAAGGCACACAAGCTGCCTCTCCTACTTACTAACCTGTGACCAGCCTTGGGGGAAGTGACTTCCTCCATCTCCAGGTAGCTCAGTTCCCTTGTCTGCAAATTCTGGATGATAATACTGGTACTTACCTTGTACGGCTGTTTTCAGTATTAGGTGAGCTACTACTACATCTAAGTGCTGTCACTGAAGTTACAGAGTTAGGCTGTGCTGGATCATTAATGGTGGGAGGTCAGGGAAGGCCATCATGGGAGGTGGCATTTTGCAGAAACCTTTAAGGTGTTTACATAACAAAGCTCTGAGACACTGATCTGATATGGAAAAAAAATCACAAATTTTTCAAGCTATCTTACCATTGACTTACTAGATGATAATTTATAGCTTCTTTAAGTGGGGATACAGGCATTTATCAGCACAAACCAGCTGAGAAGTCTAAGATAAAAACATGTCTTGGCCTTTGTTTTAGCCTTTTTTTTTCCCCCACAGTTTTAGAAATATCTGGAAGAGAGCAACCCTGGAGTGCACTTTAGTATGTGTTATTAGTGGGTTAAAAGCTACGGCTTACAGTTTTTCGCCAGTGCACACACAGCGTAAAAGGCCAGTCATAAACTAACATTTACTAAGCACTTCTGAAACAGCTGAAGATGCCACAAGGATGACAAAGAGGTATAAGGAAGGGTCCTTGGCCTGTCGGAGTTCACAGGCTGCCCTGGGCATCGTGATCAGCCAAGGACAGACAATAACACAAAGGAACGTTCCAGGCCGCCGGGGCCTATACAGGAGCAGAGAGGAGGCCGAGGGACCTCAGCAGAGCTGAGTGATGTAACTGTGCACGGCCGCTCAACAATCATAAATCACTTCTGCTCCACGGCGTGTGCAAACCACCACCACCACAACACAGGCTTGTGAAACAAACAGACTTGAGTTCAAAACCCAGCTGCATTATACTTTTTGAGCCTCGTTTTCCTGCCTGGGGAGAAAGTACTTCTCCCAGGTGTTTTCAGCATTAAACACCTACAATGTACAGGAAGGTATCTGGCAGGGAGGTCCCCATAAGTGTTAGTTTCCCTCTTCTTTCCACTCTGATTGGGTCCATGTTTTTGTCAGCCCTTTTGTTCTTTCCCTGTACTTTCTCCACCAACTCAGCATACATCCCTCACCATGACATGTTTTGAATGATACTCTCATTCACTGCCAAAATTGCTTCCTCTATCTCCTCTATGAATAATTTCTAGTCTAATTGGAAGTTAAATTATGATTTTTCTTATTACTTCAACCATTTCTTTACAGACGATTCACAAATGATGCCATTTATTGCTTATCACAAAAATAACAGAACTCAACCTGACTATATGTAAAGGATTAATAAATGCTGTATGAGAACAGAAGAGGGAAGTAAAAAGCATTTTCCCAACACTCATTTGAATTATGTCTTTAAGCACCATTGACGAAAATGAAACAAACAAAAGTCCACTTCGTGACTTAAACAAAAACTTGATAGAACAGCCCAGTTCACCCGACTATACAGTTACTTTACTTAAATGCTGCTTGTACTTTCCCTCCAGAGCACCCGGTAAAGGCAGATAACAGTAAGCATGTCCCCTGGAGGTCTGGGGGATGCTACAGTTTAGAATCAACACATTCTGTTAATAGCTATTAGTCTATCTCAATAATCCTCTTGAATTTTGATTTCTACTATATTGTATATTTATGTATATGTACCTGCCCCAGATTGAGAAACATAGTTCCATTCCATAAAGAAGGAAATATATTGGGTACATTTTCAGAGATATTTAAAACATTTGCTTTATTCTAACAAAATTATATGCTTTTCTCCCACTCCCCACTGTGTTGTGCTGATTTGGATGTTTTATGTCCCCCCAAACTCCATGTTCTTTGATGCAATCTTGTCAGGGCAGATGGTAGTGTTGATTAGGCTGGAATCTATTGGTTGAGTGTTTCCATGGAGATGTGAATCAATCAACTGTGGGCAAGACCTCTGATTGGATAATTTCCATGGAGGTGTTATCCCACCCATTCAGGGTGTGTCTTAAATAAATCACTGGTGCCATATAAAACAGCTGACAAACAGAAGGAGCTCAGAGAAGCTACAGCCACAAGGGACAGTTTGAAGAATGCACAGGAGCTGAGAGAGGAGCTGAAACACAACCTGGAAGAAAGCAGACACCGGCCACCTGCCTTCCCAGCTAGCAGAGGGTTTCCGATGCTGTTGGCCTTTCTCCAGTGAAGGTACCTGATTGTTGGTGCCTCACCTCAGACACTTTATGGCCTTAAGACTGTAACTGTGTAACCAAATAAACCCCCTTTATAAATGTCAATCCATTTCCGGAGTTTTGCATAACAGCAGCACTAGCAAATGAACACCCACTCGTTCTAGAAAATCAACTGTACCATGAAACAGTGAAGAAGTCACTCTAGTCTTAAAGGGAAATGTTTCCTGGCATATCATAAAAAATTCAAGGTGGTAATGAACTGGAAGGCACACACACAAATGCAGTAGAAAATAACAACCAGGTTGGAATGCAAGACCAGAGATTCACGTCACGCAGGGGAGAAAAGGTGGAGGGGTCTCCTTCCTGAGAAGTTACAAGGAGTGACTGCCACTTCAGAATTGCCACTGCTTGTCCAGCTTCTGCAAGCCTCGATTTCTCTCTATGTACTAACTTTTCTATACTTCCTATTCTTGACATAACACTGAGAGGCAATTGTTTTTGAAGGAAGCCTGAAGGATGTCAAAGCATAAACCTCGTGGCTATTAATTAAATGGTGGGAGGCAATGGGCTTTAAAGCTACCTGATGATTTCAAATTATGTGTGTTTTGTTAGTTTGTTAGAATCTGGGCAAGATAAAAGGGATTTGTCCCTTTAAATAATGAAACAAACAAACAAAACAGTAAAAAACCTAAAAGTAAAAATGTTGTCTCAGAGGAAGGGAGCAGCCTGGACTAAAGGCATCGAGGGCAGTTTTGCCTGGTAGACTCTGAGGAGACACCACCTTCCTCTTGGAAGTTTTTGCAGTTGCTGGAGGAGAAAGGAGTGGCGTGCAGCTGCAGGAAGGAGAGGGCTGCATGGCGGAAACAGGTCTCCAAGGACCTCACTGCAGTGCATGGGGGGCCAGGATGATTTTCATGGGACGTTTAATCCTTGGATGCTTACCATGAAGCCAGGAAAAGTTGGAACCAGATTAGAAGTGGAAGTGGCTTGGGGCTGTCTACAGTATTTTAATAATAAGCTGCCATCTACTAGAAATGTCAGGGGCTCATTGTCAACATCTCTAAGCTGTCTTTGAAGTTTATTCAATTTGTTTCAATTTCAGTTCAAACCAGACTATGTTTGGGTTCTGTCTTTGCTCTCTTCTGGAGCGCTTTTGGAATTCTTGTGGACATCCTGGGCTGGAGCTTTGTGTTTGTTGGAGACAGTGAGACCTTTTGGAGGGCAACAGTGATCAGGTTCAACACATTTGGGCCAATAGGGAATAAAGGAAGCAAGTTGGAAAAGCGATGATATACTAGCCACTGCTCATTAACACAGATTTCATGCCTGCCTTATATTATGTAACTTAGAAATATTATTTATGGAAATCCTCACATCAGCTCTGTGGGTTGGGTTTGCATATCCTCATTTTACATGTGCAAAAAACTCAAGCGAAGTCTAGAAGCATTTCATGACTTGCCAACCTGGTGAGTCGTAGAGCAAGATGTCAGATCCACACGTGGCAAGTTGAATCATGTTCCCCGTGAAGATGTGTGCATGTCCTAACCCTCCTCCTGCGGGTGTCAACTCACTTGTAACTAGAATCTTTAATGATATATTAAGAAGAGGCCAAATTGAATCAGGTGGGCTTTAATCCTATATGACTGGAGTCCTAAGGAGGAAAGGACACTTGGGCACAGAACTAGAAGGCACAGGGGGGAGCGGAAAGAGATGGATCATCACGTGACAGAAGCAGAGACAGACTGCCAGCCAGACACCACCAGAGGCTGCAGACTGGAGAAGTCATGACCTACTGGACCTTGAGTTTGGACTTCAGCCTCCAAAACTGGGAGACAACAGTTGATGGTATCTTTCATAGCAGCCCTGGCAAACTAAGACACTAGCTCTGTTGGAAATTTAGGTCAAAGCATTTTCCTGGACAATCTGCTGTGCTTCCTCATAGAAGCTCTTTAAACACAGGCCTTGCTCAGGATACAACACAGCTTCAGAGGAGAAGAAATACAGTTTTCACAGAGCAATGACTGAAGACATGATTAAAGTGCCTCTAAAGTGAGGAAATGTGTTGTTGAAGAACAAAAACTGTAATTCAAGCAAGAAAAGCTATAATAAATAAAATGGACTAGAAGACATTAACTTATGATATTTTGCTGGAGATCATTTTCTTGACCTTTTCTCTGGGAGGTATTTGTACTTGTTAATCTATTTATGTACTTTGGTTTAATGTTACACAAAATGATAAAATATGAGTGTAGGGAAAAGAATTATTTTTTGATAACTCAATTGAATGTTTTAGAAAGACTTATAAAAGCCAAGTTGCTAAAATAAATTACTGTTGATTCAGGAAGGGCAAGACAACCACTGTACATGTGTGCGCGTACACACACACACACACACACACACACACACACACAAACCTAAAAGGATTGAGTTTAGGCTGCTTTGCAAGAGTGTCCATTTTCACTTTAATTTTATGACTCTACTAGAGAATGCATCGAGGGTATTGTTATATTAGAAATACAATTTGAAAATCTAGTCAGCAGAATTTACTCAAAGAGAAGGCCTCAGCCTTATAGCAAAAGATTGGCAAATGCATATACATTTATATATTTTAAGTTTACATAGGAATGGATAAGTTGGATATAAACAATTTTTATATTTCTTTATATTTTAACCAAGTTTTATAATTAACAAAAAAAATTTGGTCCTGATTTTGTTGGATGGACACAACTACTACTCTAAGTATCCTAGAATTTGCTTTATTTCATTCCGTAATCTCCCACAGACATCTTTCGAAGTTAGTACAAACATATCTAATACTATCTACTACATTCTTTTTAAAGATTACATGCCAGTTCATTATGCAATAATTCATTTAACCATTCTACGTCTGATGGACGGAGTGCTTCAAACTGCCATTGTTTCAATAATGCTGTGTGGTGGACTGTGTTTTCCAAAGCTGGATGCCACGATACCTTCCGTCTCACACTCTTTCCCACACTGTGACTTGGCTACCCCTCTACTGAGAGCTGGCGCCCACGTCCCTGCCGTTTGACTCTGAGCTGGCTTTTGACTACTTTGACCAATTAAATATGATTGGAAATGATACTGTCACCCAAGGCCAGGACAAAAATGGCAAAGCTCTTTGACCCTACCCGTTGGAACACTCACTTTCGGAGCCCTTGGTCAGAGGACTGATTATCCTGAAGCCACCAGGCTGGGAAGAGGCCCAGGCTGCACGGACGGGCCGAGAATCAGGGAAGGTGCCTGCAGAGGGTTCTAGATCCAGCCGTGGAGCCAGTCCCAGGTGACAAGGCTTCCCATCTGAGGCCCCGGATGCAGCAGAACAGAGGCAGCTCATCCCTCCTGTTCCTTGTCTGAATTCCTGACCCACATAATTCCTGGTCATAATTAATGGTTATTTTTATGCCGTTTTATCCCAACTTTTGGGGCAACTGGTCCCACAGCAACAGGAATCAGAACATACTGCACTAATTCCAGTATTTCTGTAGGATTGGGCTTTGAGAGCGGAATAGCTTGGCCGTAGAGTATGTGTATTTCAAATTCTGATATCAACTGTCAAATCGCATTGCACCAAAGTAATCTCATCTAGAGGGTATAAAAGTACTCTTAACATTGGATAAATCTGGTTAATAGGTTTTAAATCTATTTTTGGCAATTTGAAAGATGAAAAATTGCATCTCATCATTTAGTTAATTTCCTTTTACTACATGAAGTATTTAATTTTCTTTATGGTCAAATCTTTCTTTGTATTTTCTGGGGTTTGTGTATTGATAACAAGACTTTCCCTATCATAAGATCATTAAATTATCTTCTTATACTTCCTTATACTTTTGTAAATTTCTTTTGCTCTCTTTAGCTCATTGGGAATTTATCTTGCTCATGCCCTAGGTTAAGGATACCTGTATTGTGTAATGTGTGATAGCATAAACTTTAAAAGGATCACTGCTTGGGTTTGAGTTCTGTCTCCACCACTTACTAGAAAGGTTAGGATTGGAAAGTTATTTAAATCCCCCATGCCTTAGGCCCCTCAGCTCTATAGTGGCAATCATAATAGTTTGTACTAATAGAATCATGTATTAAATGAGTTAATATATTCTTATTCTAACACTATTGTAGCGCACTATTATCCTAGTATACTATTGCATACTAGCAGCAGCCCACTCTTGTGAAATGCTATTGTAATATATTGTAAATACTGCAATATACAATAGTTTAGCATGCTAACACTATAATAACACCACGAGCAGGGGTGCTACATTGTGGGAAACACTAACACGCACTGCACTAACTCATCTGATCTTCACACAACCTGCTGCTGAGTTAGAGATGAGGTGTTCACAATGCTGTCTGCGTTGGTCCCTTGAATGAAGCCTGTGTTGTCCTCCCTGGAATTTTCTAGGAACATCTCTTTGTCCCTAGTGTCTGAGCTTCATGATGATGCATCTTGATGTAGGTAGTTCTTCAAAGACTTCATGAGTCTTTTCAATCAAGGAACCAAGGTCTTTTATTTCTGAGAAATATTCTTGAATTATGATTCTTGTCAATTATTTCCCTTCTGTTTTGTCTGTTCTCTCTCAATGTCTCTCCCTACTTCTTCCCCTCTTCTCTCCCTCTCTCTTTCTCTCCCACTTGCTCTCTCATATGCTACATGCATATCTTTCTTCCTATTTATGATGGGACTTTTATCCTCCAAACTATTGATCTTTTATACTTTTCTCTTAAGTGGACATCTAAATATTCTTTACTCATATCTTTAAAACTTAGATAGAAATATTTTGAATGCCTATCATTTTTTTTTTTTTTTTTTTTTTTACTAAGTGCTCAGTCTAAAGTTACAAAGAGGTTGGTGGGTCAAGAGCAGGATTCAAATCCTGAATGATATCAGATACAATGTAGTTGAAATATCTGTTTTGCCTTAAACAAAGATAGTTTAATTTAATTCATACAGAATTACATTTTTAATACCCATCTTATATTTGTTCTAGATAAGGCTAGAAGAAATACAGCCTTATCTCTGTTATTCTGGTGGATGTAGTATCCATTTATTCCCATTGCTTGCATTTAATTTCTCCTGTATTGTAATTACTTATCAGAATATTAATTTTCTATGACTGTGATCTCTTTGGAAAACTTAGCTGAACTCTTTGCTATTAGCAGACAGAGATTAAATTGAATAATTGTAGAGTTCATAAGCAATATTTGCCATCCAATAAAATGATAAATATTAAAATGGATAATCTAAGTTGGAACATAATATGAAGATTAGAGAATATGTGAAATGAAAATTCATTAATGTTCAATAACAAGAAAGGGTGGAAAAATGTTCTATAATGAAACATTCATTTAGTTTTTAAACTATAAAAATCTCTGCTATTTTCAAGGGTTCAGCTATAAAATTCTGAATATCCTGTTAATAAAATCTGTGCAATATACTAACATGTCTGTTTCCATTTTTGAACATACTATTGGTTAGAGAGTTTTAACAATCCAAGGAACTCTTCAGGATCATGAAGGAAATATTCCCAGTTGAGGTGGAGATTTGAGCTACTTAACAAATTTACTGAAACTTCACATCAAACTCCTGCAAATCAGTAATAAGAAGAATGCATTTTCAGTGAATGTTCTTAAGATAAGGTCTTAGGAAGAAACTAGAAAATTTTATTTCCTACAATTCTTTTCTAAAAAAATTAAACTAATGCAAAGAAACCCCCTTCATTGAAATTGGCACTTCCCTACACAGTATATACCTAGAGATTTGAGTTACAACATTAGTATAGACAAAACTATTGAATGCTATATAAATTTACACAGGAAACAATTTGCAGGAAGTTCACACTAAATATGAGGAACATCATAAATTATTTAAAATTGAGTATCACATTTCCACATCCTACAGCACACTTTTCTTCTGTAATAGATACAAGATTAAGCTTGCATGTAGTCTAAGGACTTCTGAAATGAGTTTGAAGATATGTGCCAAAAAATTGGCTTAGAACTGGACAAAAATCTGTTTCTTCATCTCTCTTTCTTTAGAAGTTTGCCTAGGGGCTTTCCTTCTCATCAATGATTAGATCAAATTTTCAGAAATCTGGGAAATAACTCTGATAATTATAAACAAAATTCTGTCTTCTTATATTTGCAAATATTTCCTTTGTCAGTCTTATAAGTTTGCAAATCCCAAACATGGCTTTCAAACTCAACACAAAGGCTATCTGATGCTAACAATGAGATATAAAAATCCAAATGGAAGAGGCGGCAGATGAGCTTGGGGAAAAGGAGGGGAACAAGTCAGGGATGGTTGATTGTGTCCTACTACTATGGAGATAGTGAGTATTTTTTTTCTAATAGGCAACAGGAAACTTTTGAATGATTTTAAGAAGGCGAGTAACTGGATCTGATTTGTGCCTGGAGAGCTCACTCCATGGAACTATGGTGTAGCTGTTCTCACCCCTCTTTCCACCATGATATACCTGAAGCACACAATTGAGCCTCTGATAGAACAAGGCCTCCCAGAAATCTATTGTAGAGACAAAAAGAAGCCCCTGGTCTTAGGTGCAATTCCTAGGGTTTACTTATAATTCTTCCCCTATTTCTGCGACTAATCAGCCACCCTCCCGGGTCCAGTAGGAGAGCTGAGTATTAACAGGGACAGATCTAGGTAGGAGTGAGGCTAGAAGAGGTGAGTGTAGTGGGGAGTTGAGGAAGTTCATCCTCACTGAGAAAAGCCAGTAAGTTTTTCGTTATAACTAAATTCAGCATTCTAAAGTTCTGAATTACACAATTACTAAACTCTGCAGAATTTCAGAAAAACTAAACAATGTTCTGGCTGGTAGGCCTTACTGGAGGTAGATTTCGCAATGTATTTCTATTAGGTATTGCAAACTGCCAGAGAAATAGAGAATAAAAGGCCTGAGATGCAAGAAAATGGAGTCAAGGAAAACACAAAGAAGGAATTCTCTTGACATTTCTTATGGTTTTTGAGAAACTGTTGCCAAGCAGCCAAACTAATTTTCTGTGCAGGTCGAGCCATCCTTATTAGGCGTTGGACAATATGCCCATTAGGAAACAGTGAATGGCATCCTTTTAACCACTTGGGAGTTAATTTATTTTTTAACTTCATGCCTCATTTTTTCTTGGTACCAAAGATGAAAAGGTTTGTTTTGTTTTGCCATCACCATGTTTCTCGTTTCTAGCTGTGTGACAGTTCTGAGGAAATTAAGTCACTAAGAGAAACTGAAACTAGTGGCTTTAGACGGGTTTGGCTCTGGCGCAGGCCCGTTCGCTTTCTAGTTGTGTGCCCACGGCAAGTTACTTAGTCATGCTGAACGTCAAGTTTCCTATAAAACCAGCTAGTCATACCCAACGTGTGCACACTGAAAGAGACGGTGTGTTTAAACTGTGTAGCCCAGGCTGGGACATACAGCAGGTGTCCTGGCAATGGGATATTATTATTACAAGCTGAGCCTTATTGTTTTCTCCAAGCAGGAGGGAATTAGAATGTGATCCTTAGAAAGAAAATTAAAGAGGTAAGTTTGGATGCATAAGAAATGTTTTCCTCCCAGTAGAGACAGAAGTACCACTTCACTAGAGAAGGGATCATGAGGGTTCCTGATATTGCCAGACTTACAGATTTTAAGTGACTTGTGATTTATAATTAAAAAAAAATTAAATGTTTCCAGCAGCTTCAGGAACAAGACTGAGATGGCAAAATGCTATGCATTTTAGAAGTCCTGACAAGAAAATCTATAACCAATATAGGAAAGCAATAAGGAACGTGACTTGGGGTGTGAAAGACTTGAATTGGAGTCCTACTGGGTAGGGTAAGTTTTAGGTCCCTCATCTGTGAAATGACAACAATAACTAGCACCCACCACCCAGTCATGAAACTGAAATGAGATCATGCAACTAAACCAACAAACATAGAAGAAAGCTCAATGTATTGCATTAATAACTTTCATTTGCTTATCTTGTATTTGAAATGTCTGTCTGGATATTGTTTAATTTACTGAACACTTAGGTTCTGATAAATGGAAGGAAAAAATTTTTTTCCAAAAAAAGAAGGATGGGGTAAACAGTCTGCTTTGCAGTTCTTGGTAGAGCAAACCCAACAGGTGGAAACCATAAAGCAGCGCCATTTTCTATCACCTACAGATGAATGAGAGTCTTTAAAAATGAAAACAAAACAAAACAAAACAACAACAACAACAAAAAACAAACCTTTGTGCCTCTTCAACCTGGCATACTTCAGTTGAGCAGGAGAGCACAACCAGAAAACCAAAACCCTGGCTATTACCAAGAAGCAGTATTTCAAAACTGAGCCCATCATTTTTCTTATCCAATTCCCTTTGCTGGGTACTTACTGTTTAATTGAAGGGCACCCCTCAACCTCATAGCCATGTCAAAGAACCGGGAGTCATCCAGTTGTCCTGCTTTCCAGCATCTCCTCTCGTGACTGCTGTCACCAAGCTGGGTGGGTTCTACCTCCTCGAAACCTCTGGAATCCATTTTCTTCATGCACTATTTCTACCTTGAATTTCTCATCAGGTTTATGGCTACAGCCACTCACCCGCCAGCAGTGTCTGCCTTCCTCAAATTTGTTTTTTGTCAGAGTGAAAACTGGTGATCTCTTCCCCTCTATTAGGATAATTCAAACTCTCTAACATAATAGTTCCAATGCCAGCAGCTCCAAAATGAGCCTCCATAACAAGTTCTAGCAGAGCTCAGGGTTTGGATCTATAGCCTGTCTACCTTTAATCAGAAGCCACTTAAAGGCTCCAGGTTTTTAATTTTTTAAAACAGGATAGTAATACCTACCTCATGGATCAGGCTAAACAAAAAGTATTTTTAAAAAGAGAATACTTCTGAAGACCTTCTCCTGGCACGTACTCCTGTAAATGTTTCATAAATGTTAGTTGTTTATGATTACTCCTCTGGAGGACAACACCCAGAGTAACAACGTCTGATCTTTCTGATCATAAAACATAATCTCTTCACTGCATTTCTGCTTTGAGCTGTGCAGTTAATTCACTAATCTGCTCGTAGGGAACGTGCCCTATGTATGATGATATGTGTGGTCACAACTTTCATTATGCATAGTTCCTATTAATGGAAGAGGAACAAATTGCCTAAGAGATATAAAAGGGTAAATGCTACTGGCAGAGGGAAATACAGGAGCAACTGCTGCTATTTCGGAGTCCAGTGGATCAGGAGATTTGGAAAGGGGGAGCTGCAGTGCCATAACCCTTTCATGTATGGAATTTGATTCTCCAATAATACAAATTAGGAGCAGTGGGATTAGGGCTGGTCTCCTCCTGGATTCCCTGTTTCATGTTTGAAAAAGTTTCTCTAGATGGAGGGTGAACTAGATATTTCATCTGTTTCTTAAATTGCCATCTATATCTAATATTTGCCTCTATTCTGCATCTCTTCTTAAGTGACAGTGTTTTATTTTTGGGTTATATAAACATATCCATAGAAACCAGTTTTCATAAATCTTAGAGGCCATAAAATGTCAGAGAGAAAATACAATTGGATAAGCTTACAACTGTGAAGATTAGTTTCTATGCATGTGTTTAATCAATGAAACAGAAAATGAGACCCAAACAAACTATTTTAACAAAATATTTTAAAGCCTCAAATACATGATAGATAGATGATAGATAGATGATAGAAAGGTTAAGGTTAAACCCTATGAAATTGTGGTTTTGTAGATCACAAACAGTAACCTATCAGAAATTTCAAATGGTTCAACCCAAAACTCACAGATACAGAGTAAAGAAAAATGGGTAATTATAAGGTTGCCCATCACTTGGTTTGCTTTTATTTTAACCATTTATTCCAGAGCTCTGTTATGTCAAAGTGTGACCTTAATATAAACAAACAATTGCAGCACTGATCATATTACCAGAGGAGTATCAGACCTTATTATTCAGCATAGTTTTAGCAAATTTCTCTTTCACACAGCATTGCTTTTTCATTTAAAAATTAAAAACTTCTTTCTTTGCTGAGTTTCAAATTGCAGAAGTAATGCATGCTTGTTCCAACAGGTGGAACCATGAAAGGTAAAGATGAATACAGGTAAAGTTCATCTTCTCTTCTAATTCCAGCTCCTTCAGTCTCACGCCTAAGGCATCTCAGTATCCACAGGTATCTTTACCTTAGGGGAGTGACCTTGCAGGCTGATGTATGGCCTCCCTCCCTCCCTCCCTCCCTCCCTCTTTTTCTCCTAGTGCTGTCTTGTACTGTATTTCCTTCAACCTTTGCCTTGTCTTTCCCAGGTGCATTTCCTCCTGTGACTTCCTGCAGAGCACATATTTGCTCTGGTCATAGAAAAGAGATGAGGATGGACCCAGCTAATGTCCCCTTTCATTCCAAAGGGTATCAGAAAAAATATTAGAGCAGAGGAGTCATCCTCCCTTCTCCACCCTTCCTGTTTTATCTCTTTTCTCTCATCTGACCCTCAAGCTCAAATAACTACATGCCACCTGAAGGGAATTTTGCTCTATATACCACAGGGCCACCCCCTCATCTCAGTGCAATGCATTTTCTTCTAAAAATTAGGGAGAACGTAGCACTCTAAACTAGAAATTTGGAATTCTGTTCCCCGACAAAATAGGCCAGTGTTTCCCAAAGAGGAACTTAACCATCACAGTAGGCCTGGGGTGGGACCCAAGAGTTTGTATTCCTAGCAAGTTACCTGGTGATGCTGATGCTACTAAGCTGGGACCACACTTCGAGAACCACTAGTCTAGATACTCTCTAAATTACTGCCAAGTTTTAATATTTGGTGAATGGGAGAGTTAACAAATAAAACCCTGTAACTTGGTGTATTTAATAAGGAGCAACCTAGATGGAAGAGGCTCCCAATCTGGACAGCATCTCCTGACCAGGGAGGCATAAAGCTCCATTGGGACCCAATACTGCTTCCATTTTCCATTTGATGGATTTGATCAACTTTGATTGGCTAGTGTTTACATATTAGAGATCTGCAGACACATAAAAGTCAGTTTGCATGCAATCCAGTTCTTGAATGAGCTTGTCATTAAACATAATGATGTTATATAACAATCTGCCCAGCCGTTTGCGCCTCTGGTTATCTAGCCAGCCTTGTAAAATGTTGACCCTTAAGGTTGATGACAATGCGACTACAGTGATTGATAGATGGGATTTGTACTAATATTCTGGATCTCAAAAAAGTTGATCAAAAATGAATTTATTTGGACTATATAGCTTGTTTCTTGTCATGGCAGCAGCTGCAAAATTTATATTTCTTATCCATAATTCTGCTAGGTTCATGAGTTCTGAGGGAAGTAATCCTATTTGCCTGCTTAATAAATACAGGGTAAGCTCATTAATTACACTGAGATTAACCTGGCATTTAGTGTAGACACTAAGAAGTACATTTGCAGTGAGTATTTGACCTTTTATATTATTAAAAGTTGGAATGGGCCAAAATTCTATATAAGCAGAAATCCAAAGATAGAATTAGCAAGCTTCTGAAAAACTGTATGTTTTATTCAGCTGCCTTCCAGTAAGAATTTCTGGGCAGCAAAACCACTCAAGAAAACATAAACAAGACTAATTTTCTAAACTGTGCAGATACCATTAATGACATCACCTATTATACTAATTATAACAGAATAAGTGATTCTCTCTGGGCGGGACTCTACTACAATAGAGGAGTGAAACGAGCCCAGATAAGAAAGCATTTAAATAGGTACAATAAAATTGCCAGTTTAAAACCCTGAAATACTGAAATACACACAAGAAATCATGAAGAAAAAATAAACAGTATCACACACAACCTCTTTATTTTCCTTTTAAGTAGTAATTTAAATATACATGTATATTTAATATATATACATGTACATATATACACAGATAAACTTAGTTCAAAAACCAAATGATTAATAATTGCAATTAAGGGAAATTACTTCAACATTCTTTCCCTTAATAATAAAATGGAAAACTTGTTTGAAAGGACAGAAATCATTCATATGGTTTATTCAATTTTTGGACTCTAAGAGAGTTCAGTTAAGCCTGTAACACATTAGACAAAGCTTCAAGAAAATGCACATTGCTTGGTAATTGAAATCCTCAAACATTATCATATATGCGCTCTATATTAGATAAGGATGTTTTCAAGAGATCTCTTTGGAAAGACTACCACCTGTTTGGTCTTTTTCTTTTGTTTCCCCATATATGTATGATGGGTCTATTAGCAGTGTTATGATTTTTTGTAACACTGAATAAAGAATATTGAACCGTAGGACCAGGTTCAATCCAAAATTATGGCACCATCTATTTTGCATGAGGCTATGTGTATTTTAAAAAGGACTACAGCCATTTTATTTCACATGGACGGTTTCACCAATATTCTTATCTCTTGGATCATTATTTCTCACTGCCCACTTCTTTCATGAACACCTCTCCATGACCCTCAAGTGCATCTCCACGCTCCGGGAAAGGACATAACAGGTGAAATAAAACTCCCCATATAAGTACTCGTGAACTTTCGCCCTCTGAACTGAAAACACGTTCTTCCATGATGACTTTTATGTCTCACGGTATATATGCCTCTCTTAGATTACAAACCACAAGTGCAGGAACTGTGTCTCTTTATGTGCTGTACAACTCCTGACTTATTGATGGTGCTTAATCATAATAATTGTTAAGTGAGTGGGTTTCAAACCATTCCATCCTCAGCCTCCATTTGGGTAGTGAAAGGATATGAAATAAAGCTTGCTCTAAAGTGCTCCCCTGGCTTCCACAGTACAAGGACTCCACCTTATTGTCTGAGCAGAAATTTATTTTGACCATCCCCTGTTACTAAACCCCTCCATTAAAAATTTTTATCCAGTCCTGCAGATATTCTCTTTGGTAGGTTACCCCTACCAAAGTCAAAGTCAGAGAAAATTTGTGATTCACACAGATGCCAAGTGGCAGTCTGTGTTGATATCTGAGACCATACAGCAAGTAGATATGTCAATATGAAAAAATTGATTTAATTTTCCCCGAGGAAGCTTAAGCTGTAGATCTGTTGGTGTCTGAACTAATTTGGACCTGAATCTCATTCTCAATGGCATAATTCTGGTCATCGTTCTGGTTGAAGACAGAAGTAACAACAACAAAAATTCCTTGTCCCAAAGGGTTCAGGTGAACATGAATGCATAAACTCAGATGAATAAAAACATTGTACTTGCATGCCTCTATTTTTCCAGTGGATAAACTTAGAAATTGAAAAAATGGAGAATTCATCCAATGTCTACCAATTTATTTTAGCTCTCCTTAAGAAGTCTCTGTTTTTTTAATTAAAATCAGACTTAAAAGGAATAACTAGGATAATTACACTCATGAATATATCTTTATTACTATAGATTATACGAGCTCTATCATCATAACATAAGTAAATTGAAGAATGAAACTATTCATCGACATAATTAAAGGGAAATTTCTAAAACTCATCAGCACAAAAATTTACCTCATTTATCTGCGCAATTGATCTGCTTAGAAATCATAAGCCCACTTTGGGGTAATGCCTAGGAACTTAAAAGTCTGGTTCTTTCATTATCTCAATGAAAGCAATTTGCAATCAACCTCAGCAAGTCATATGAACCTACAACTTCATTTTCAAAGCTAAAGCAACAAATCTCCCTCGGGTGATTTATCTCCTTGTACATTTCGGCAGCCACTACTCTAGACAACCAACTTCTAAAACACTGTTTACAGAAAAATAATCTTTTTCCTGAAATGTCTAGACCAAATTACCCCTGTTTCTATTTGGCTGGATAATTTTTGTTTCATATATACATCTCACATTCCTACAAAATAGAGAAATAAGGTAGAATTTTAGGTAGTTTAATCCAAAATGCCCTTCTGCATCTTCGTTTGATATTTTCTGCACTCTAATTCTTTTAGAGTGTGGGTCTTAGCTTTCTCTTTTATGAATCTTGGTTACTCACTAAGTCATTCCTTTGGAAATTCCTTTATTAGATTATCATGTGTGAGCAGATTCTCTAATGTTTTGAGTCATCTTATTGTCCTGCTTTTTATGTAGTACTCCTGCTTTTGACAAATTATCCCCATTACTGCAGGTGGCTTTGCATTTTCTCAATGCTGTATAAAATGCATTTTTATTGTGCTTTTTTACTATGTTATTTTTGGGTAGGCAATATCAAGTGTGTGGAATTTTATTAGGAATTATGATCTTAACAAATGGGCAATGCCATACTATTGTTATTATGACTACTAAACTTACAAAGAAATCTCTAGAAATTTTAATTTTGCAACATATTCACTTTAACATTCAACAATTATTTAGTGACATCATAAAACGCCACTGGAAAATGTTAAGTGAAAAGGAAGGCTTTATAATCAGAAAAGATATGATATGGAAAACAATAACACCAACTAAAAGCTTAGTAATGGATTTTCAATTTGCCTTTCAGATATTTCTTTTGATAGTTACTAATTATCACTTCTTTCCTTAATGTTACTAATCGTAGACTGGTTGGTAGCTAAAGGAGATAGTGTTTTCTAAAACTTCCTGCTTGCTTTGATTTAACTATTTCTGATTAGTTTTTATTTTCATCTTAATGAAAAGGACATTTCTTTTAGAAATTTGAGATAAGGATCTTTCTAAAACTAGTGTTTATAGGTGGCAGGTGCTCTTCACAGAGGAGAAAATGAAGATGCTCAGTGAGCGCAGGGTCTGTGTTAATCGACAACTGAATACTTAAACATGCATTGACAAAGGATAATTATTATGAAGGGGAAGTTGCAGATGGTTTGGGGGAACCCTTGGCATGGAAGGACCTGGAGAAAGGGTTCCTGGACCAGGACCTCCTGGAGAAAGTGATGGTTATAAAAAAGAGGCCTTCAATATGAAGTTTCTCTTCTTCCTTTCCCAATATTATTTATAATAACATGTATTTACAATAGCTAGAGGAGATAGTTTCTTGCAAAATTCTACTCTCTGTTCCTTAAAATTATACTGAAACAGCACTGGCTATTTTTAGCCTGGGGTAAGGAAGAGGAACGTGGATTAAGCTGCACAGATGATGAACAGCAAGTACCATGGCTCTAACAGTAGAGAAAGTGAGTTCTAGTCACTGAAATAGGATCGGTGTGATGGAACGCAGCGGTTCAGGCGGAGAGAGAGGGGGGCTTGGTAAGCAGTTGAGACTTGAACCCCAGGGCACTCGAGAGTTGTTGGTGGGTTTTAACCCAGGGGTCACGCCAGTCACTTTTACCAGGACACCATCAGGTGCAACACAGAGGATGAGCTGCAGCGGGGTGTAGGGGAGGAAACTTTGTACATAGGTGTTTTAATAGTCAGTATAATCCGCAGCTCTGTGGGGCCTTGAAAATTGTCATTAAAAAATGGAACTGTTAGTTAAAAATTGCGTTAATTTTAAAGTTAGTTTTTTTAATGCTAGTTTTATTAATAGCAAAAAAAATATGGAAACAACCTAAATGCTTGACAATCAGAGTTGGTAATATCAGTCTTGCTACAGATGTATCGTCAAGAACACTACAGAGCCTTGCAAATGGTGTTGGACAAGGATATTAACAATGTGGAAGAAAGCCCATGGCATATTTTTAAGGGGAAAAGCTGATGAAAAGTAGTATTAAAGGTCTGATTTCACTGATCAAAAAAAGCGATGTAAACAAAATGTTGGACATGCGTTTAAACCAAAGTACCTACACAACTGTCTCTGGGTGATAGATTTAAAAATAAATTTTCTTTTAATCCTCAGTGCTCTTTTCTTTTTCCAAATTTTCTTCAATGGCTATATGTAATTTAATCAGATTTCTATGCACTCTAAAATAAAATTTATAATAATGAGTTGCTTAAATAAAGATTCTTGTAGAATTTATAATTTTCAAATCACATAGTCCTAGTGTACGTCAGAAACAGTTTATTGCCAAGCCAATTAATTGCCCTTTTCCCTTTTGTCTTTGTGACAAGAATCCTGGATGGAAACCTCCTGATTTCAGGGAAGTTAGGATTCTCCCTTAATCAGAGAGCTAAATAATAGAAGGAGAAGTCAGTTATGAAAATCCTAGGAAGATTACCTCACCAATTACCTTACTTAAAAAATAAGTGAGCCTCACAGTGAAAAACCTTTTTGTCTCCTCCTCGTCCTTCTCATCTGGAAAGCGAACATGATGCCTGGCGCTACAGTAGCTACTTTGTGACCATGAGCTGAGAAGCATAAAATGGAAAGGAAACACATTAAGGACAGTAGAACAGACACTGTAAAGACCCAGGATCCCCAAGACATCACTGAACAGTCAAACCAACAAAATAAATCTTTCTAATATTAGAAAAAATACACTATTTTTTTCTTTACTTGCAACAAGAAACATTCCTAATTATTCAATGAGGTGCACTAGCAAAGTTAAGTGGTGGGATTGTAACTATTATTATTTTTGGCACTATAAGAACTCCCTTTATAAATAATACTTGAAAATGTGTTTGCAAAGAGAGAATATCTTAAATAACTTACTTGCTACAATGCAGATAGGAGTAGGTTCTATTTCCCAATATTCTTCCTGAAATACTGTTGAGATCAAGACAACTCAAGGAATAATGAGAACTACCTCTGCAAAGGGACTGAAGACAGTAGGTGGCTTCCAGCTGTCCTCCAGGAGCCGGTGTCAGGAGAAGCTGAGGCACCACAGCCACGGCCCGGAGGGCCTCAGCGGGCTAATCTGGCTGCCCCCACGTGTGCTCTGCCTGCTTGAGATGCTCTGCTTGGCTGCCAGTCTTCCCCAGTTTACTGTGCTACCTCCTTCCTAGGTGTGAACTTTTTAACTAGCTAAAGCCAAATGTCTGTCTGGAAAAAATGAGAGACAAAACAAATGGCATTTCTCAAACTATGTATATATTTGGCTTTGATGGTTTCTTGATAACCAAAAAAATTCCCAACTACGTGGCAGTTACAAAGCCTTTTAACAAGAGTCAAGCATTCTTTGGAACAAAGGTAACTGCCAAGTGTGCAGTGTTCTCCATGGATTAGCCCATAATGTAATGGAAAAATCAATAGCTGGGGAGTCAGAGATGAGGTAATGAATCCCTGATATCTTGTTCCTAGAGCTGCTGTAACAAACTGCCCCAAATTCAGTGGCTTAAAACAATACAAATGTTCTCTTACAGTTCCGGAGGTCAGATGTCTGAAATGGAGTTCACTGGGAAGAAATTGAGATGTCGGCAGGGTTGTGTTCCCTCTGGAGACTCCGGGTGAGAAACAGTTCCCTTGTCGTCTCCTGCTTCAGCAGGTCGCCTTCATCCCTTGGCCCCTGGCCACACATCACATCCCTTTTCTTTCCCTGCTTCTGCAGTTGCATCCCCTTCCTTCCTTTTCTGCAGCCAAACCCTCCTCTGCCTCCCTTTTACAAGGATACTTGTGATTATATATTTCTGCCCACCTGGATAATCTAGGATAATCTCCCCATCTCAAAACCCTTAATCTAATCACACCTGCAAAGTCCCTTTCATTTTATAAGGTAAACCTCACAGGTTTTGGGGATTAGGACAGGGCTATCTTTGGGGACTATTATTCAGCCAATCATAGTAACCCTAGGCAATTAAATAAAAATACTACTGATACTTATTGAATCCATATTATGTTTCATGCACTATTCTAAAGCCTTGAAAGCAGGAAAAAATATGAATATTTAGTATAACAAATATTAGCTCATTTACAACTCATACCCTTATGAGATAAGTACTACAATTATTCTCATTGGACAGATGAAGAAACCACAGCCCAGAGAAGTTAAGTAAGTTTCCTGAGCAGTTTCTTGAGTGTAAGTGAAAGCTCCTACACTTCGTTCTGTACTACCTGCCATATTTGACCTTTCAGGCTCCAGTTTCATGGGTAGCTGGGAGGGAAGAGAACTAGATGCTTTCTGAATTTCTTTAGAGTTCCAATGCTTAGGGTTCTTTCCAACCCAGGTATGTAAATATATTTTGCCCAGTGAGAAAAATTCCAGTGGTATGTTTGTTATATCAACAACATCAAGACTGGTTGCTGATGTACTCACAGACATAGGGGACTGGTGGTTTGATGGGTTGAGCCCTCTACCACAGGACCTGCCCTTGGGAAGACTGTTGCTGCAAAGGAGAGGCTAGGCCTCCCTATGGTTGTGCCTAAGAGCCTCCTCCCGAATGCCTCTTTGTTGCTCAGATGTGGCCCTCTCTCTCTAGCTAAGCCAACTTGGCAGGTGAAGTCACTGCCCTCCCCGCTACGTGGGATCAACACCCAGGGGAGTGAATCTCCCTGGCAACATGGAATATGACTCCCGGGGAGGAATGTAAACCCGGCATCGTGGGATGGAGAACATCTTCTTGACCAAAAGGGGGGTGTGCAAGGAAATGAAATAAGCTTCAGTGGCAGAGAGATTCCAAAAGGAGCCGAGAGGTCACTCTGGTGGGCACTCTTACGCACAGTATAGACAACCCTTTTTAGGTTCCAAAGAATTGGGGTAGCTGGTGGTGGATACCTGAAACTATCAAACTACAACCGAGAACCCATGAATCTCGAAGACAGTTGTATAAAAATGTAGCTTATGAGGGGTGACAATGTGCTTGGGAAAGCCATATGAACCACATTCCCTTTTGTCTAGTTTATGGATGGATGAGTAGAAAAATGGGGGAAGGAAAAAAAAAACAGATAAACACACAAAAAAGGCATCCAGTGTTCTTTATTTTCCTTTAATTGCTCCCTTTCACTTTAATTTTTATTCTTGTTATTTTTGTGTGTGTGGTAATGAAGGTGTCAGGGATTGATATTGGTGATGAATGCACAACTATGTGGTGGTACTGTGAACAATTGAATGTACGCTTTGTTTTGTATGACCGCATGGTATGTGAATATATGTCAATAAAATGAATTAAAAAAATAGACTGGGGTGATGAATGCACAACTATAAGATGGTACTGTGAACAGCTGATTGTACACCATGGATGACTGTATGGTATGTGAATATTTCTCAATAAAACTGAATTAAAACAACAACAACAACATCAAGACAAACATTTCAAAGGTCATTGATCATGTTCTTTGGAAAGAGTATAGTAGAGAAAAATGCACATGTTTCTTGAAGAATAAACTTCATCAAGGTATTAGCAATCACAATTCTAGACTGGGGAGAAAGATCAAAGTATTCAAAGGTTGATTCAGTGGGTCCAAGTTAAATAATAGGCACGTGATGTAAACCCCGGTAAGAAAGATGCCCCAAGCTTTCAGAGGATATTTTCTTAAACACATACATACACTCACACACAGATACAAAAATCCACTTTAGAATTTGGAAACTCAAATGGTACCAGAACAGAAAACTCTGGAGAAGAGAAAATATTCACATGAACCCTTTATTAAAAAATTACCAGTTCTGACAAAATAAAGTAACAAAGCTCTTTGTGTTAAACCAAGACTGTTAGACATGTATACAGATTAAGTAGATTGGATGAATCATGCTTAATAATAGCACTTAAAATTTTTCCCAGAAACATAATGGATAATTTCTGAAGCCTAAGTGATTTCTGAAAAGAGGAACTAAACAGAGGCAAAGTTAAGTATAGAAAGGATTTTTCTTCTTTATTATAGGCAATTTGAAAATATATTGAGAAAGAGCAGAAACTAATTGCAATATAGGATATATTTTTAAATCCCATTTAAAGAGAAACCATTTTGTAAGTAAGTATCCAAATAAAAATATTAAAATACTCTGAAATTAAGGAAATGCATAGATGAGTGGCTTTAGACTTCATTTGCTGTTTCAGTGCACCAGAAAAATGAAGCCAAATTGAATGGCCCCTATTCTTATGTCTTTATAGAGCATATTGAAAGAAAGAAAACTAAAAATAGTAAAAATAACTCCATAAAGATAAGTGGGACTGCAAATGTTTCTTTCCTGCTGCTTTCAATTTGTGGCCTCAAAACTATATATGTTGGGAATTGACTCCCACCCTTTGAAAGATAGCTATTATAATTACTTTTATTTGCTTTTATATTAAAGTCAAATGGCATGGAGAATCAAGTTGTGTGGTTCAGTTCAGAGGGTTGCGCAGCTGATGATATCTGAAACTGGAACTATCGAAGTGTGAGATAACTGTAATGGAATGGCTTGGTCATCAAAGGCCCCATAGACATGATTTATCCTCAGGATAGCATCACGCCTCAGATTTATTATGCTGCATCTTCCATGAATGCCTGAAGCAGCCTGATTACTCAAATCATTGATTCTGCATGATAAAACCATCATAGTTATAGCTCATGGCTAAAACATGTTGTTTAAGTCGTTTCATTTATAGAGCTTACCGACTGTCTAGCTGAATATGGAAGTTGATGGAGAAAACACTTTACACTTCTCTTGTTTTTTGGGTATGGACAATTTTAGTATTTCAGAATGGCAGGTGCTTTTCACAGCCCAAATGTTGGCTTTTGGATCATACGCAAGTCAGAGTTAATAACTTCATTTAAAATATTTAGTATCCTTTCTCAACTAGTTTTCAGCTTATTGCTGCTCACAACAAACTTCTGAAAAATTAAGAATTTTTAATTTGTGGTGTCTTAATGGAGTAGGGAAATACAATATACAAGTGTTTAAAATGTCAAGTGTAGGTGAAGTATTTCCTTTTAGCTCACAGCTCCAATCTCTTGCTTGTAGGTCACTATGTTAGTAATAATAGTAATACTTAGTAATAATAACAACAAAAATGATGATAGTTAACTCTGACTGTAAATTTACTGTGTACTAGGATCCATGTTTTATAATCACACTAAATTCTGTATGCAAGCCAGTGACTCAAATTTTTAGTTCTGTTTTAAGTTTCCTGCCAATAATTGCATAGCTAGTACTTGGTAGAGGAGTCAACAAGCTTGGTCTGGCTTGAAAACCCTCGCTGTCATCTACTCTGCTGCAAAATAGCAGTAGGAATGAACATTAATTAAAAATGCTGTCTCTAAAACCTAAAAACTTAGAAATGGCAATAAACAGAATAATTATTTCTAAATTTTATAATAATAATAACATATGACACTACTGTTTTAGTTCATTTAAGAGATTCCCAAAGTACAGAAAAAAGAAAAAAAAGCTCTTTCCTCCTAAAATCTGTTAAGATTAACTTCTGGCATTTTTGACATAACCTAAATTTTCACAGAGATTTCAAAGCATATTTTAATGCACAAATGAGATATAATTAATACAGGTAATTTGAAAAATTATTTTAAACCATTTTATTGTAATATAAAATATAGAAACAGAAAACCACACAAAACAAAAGTATAGGTTACTCAGTTATTACCAGGAAAATGCCCTTGTAAGCATCTTTCAGGCTAAGTAAGGGAAACTGCAGCCCTCTCTGTCCCTCCAAAATAACCACTCTCCTGATTTTATGGTAATTGCTTCTTTGCATTTCTCTATGGTTTTACCAGCCAAGTGTGTATTCCTAGACACTGTACATACGAACTTTATATCTCTTTTATATTTTTAGTGTTCAGGTTCCCTCTTCATTCCTTTCTTTATCTTACAATTTATCTGTTAAAGAGCTGGACAGACTGATCTGTAGGGTGCCCATGGGCTGTGTTTTGTTTCGACACATTCGTGGTGCAGTTCAAAATGTCTGCTCCCCTCTACACTTCCTGAAGATTAGCAGCAGGATGTAGAGACGATCAGGCAGGGTCCTTTTGTCAAGATTATAGAAAGTTCTGGATTCTTTCATCAGGGGCACATAATGTGTGGCATTTCCTCCTTCTCTTTGATGTTAGCTGCTAATGCCTAATTCCCTTAATTCATTAAAGCGAAAAATCATAATATTCTAATTGTATATATTTTTTCACTTATTGCATTACCTTTAGTATGCTTATAAAGAGATGCTTCACCTCATCTACTATTTGATTTCCCAGTCGCACAGTTCATATATGAAAGGCAGGATAATGGATTTACCTAGTTTTCAAGATAAATTGTTCTCCTGTCATCTTCTGAAAATGACCAGATTATTTTATCAATGTAATTATGAACTCCTTGACTAAATGCATTTGATGGGTTTCAGTCATTATAGTCTTATCCTATAATCTTTATAATCTTATCTTCAAACTGTTCAATCTTTAGCCAGTGGGAACCTCTTCAACTGGTCCTTTGACGTGACCTAATAATAGCACTCTTGCCACTTCCTGTGTCAAGATGTTTAGGCCTTTGGTACATAGCTGGCATTAGCTATGTTTTCAAAAATCTCTAGCTCCTTAAATGGGAAATGAAATAAAATAAAAGTATGAATAGATCTGTATACACAAAAATAATATCTATATAATCATTTTATATATATACACAGGTACACATATATATCATCTATCTATATCACTCTAGTTAAGAAAAAGTCCTTACATTGTCATACAAAAACTTCCAATTCAAATTTGAGACTATATACTTGTCTGTGTTTAATCTTTATCTCTTTTCTTCCAGACAGTGACTCTTGGTTTTCAATCACACAGGATGACTGAATTGGAATATTCCATAATTACCCATTATCCTGCATTAAATACACAACAGTCTAAGAATAACACTACAAACACTTTCACCACTAATTCTGTGAATATTGAGAACAGATACCTAATATTTTTGCACATGCTATCTTTATTTCCACCCATTTTTTAAAAGAAGTTTGTACTATACCTACATTGTCAAATAATGTTGCCATTATATATATTATATATTTTGCATTTTCTCCCTTTAACTCTCATTCATCCTTTTTTTTCTACAAGCAACTATGCAATTGATGCTCAGTCATCATGTTACCATTTCTCTAGTCATTTTGGTTGTCTAAATCTTGTCCTATAGAAAGTTCCTTGGTAAGGGCTCTTGGGAACAATATTCCCTGAGCTTTCCCAAGTTATCTGTGCCATAAATAATTGAAGGTCAATTTTTCTGGATCTAAAAAAGGAGAAATGCTTGGCTCATAATTTCTTCCCTTGGGTATGTCATATATCAATCCATATTCTTCTGGAATAAACTATCTAAAAGTCTGACAATCTAACTTACTCACACTTATAAGTCACATGTGTTCTTTTGCTGAGATGCCAAAAGGATATGTTTCTTTTTAGATAAGTCTAACAATTTTAATAGAATATGTCAAAATGTTGGTCATTGTGGATCAATTTCTATTTATGCTGTTTCAAAAATAATTTTTTAATTTTAGGAGACTTTTTATAAATTATTGTTTTGAGTATTTTTTAATTTCATTCCTTTGGTAATCGCTTTTCAAGGATCCTATTATTCATATGTTGTATTTTCTTTGACTATCTTCAATATTTGACACTTCCTCTCTAATACTTTTAATCTTTTTTACTTCATTTTGGCTTTATTTTTTTCTTCCTTTTTGTCATTTCTTTCTTGTAAGGCATTATCTATTTTATTTATTTTCTCTTGTGTCCTTTTAGTTTTAGCTCCAAAATTATTTATTCTTTTATTTCAAATATTAATAGTGACATTTTATGGATATAGCCTTGATAATTTTCTGTTGCTTATTTTTATGTCAATTTAATTTTCTGAAGCTTTATAAGAAGGATGATTTAGATAACTTCTGAACTTTTTAGGTATCACTTCTATGTTGTTTCTATGTAAGATTAAAATATATGGTGGCTTGATTTCTAAGGTTCCTGATTCCATTATGTCTTCCTGTTCTCCATTCCTTTATTTCTAAAAGGTTTTCTGGTTATTTCCAATAAAATATCCTGCAGTAATGAAATGATTTGATAATTCCTATCAATACATGGTTGCATCAAGTGTACGGATACTTAAGATTGCAAAGGAAATTAATGCTCATTGAATGGTTTCCTAGGGGTTGGCTCCATTTCTGTGTAGCTTAGTTATCAACCAATAATGGGACAATGGTTATGCTTAACCACTTCAAGCCAGAATTAAGGTTTTCAAGTCTGTATCAGATTTTACTTTCTGCTGCTTTCTTTTCTGTCTCCTCTGCTATGGGCACAGCTGAAAGGTCAGCCACGGGTAGATGGATAGCTTGGAACCTCTTTGATCTCTTCTAGGCATGTGTCCAGCCTCAGTAAGGAACATGCTTGCCTCACCCATATATACAATCTCAGGCTAGTAGAGCTACTGACTCTTCCTCCTTGGGTCCCACTGAGATGTCACTTCCAACAACAACACTGTTGGCCAAGGTGTCACCCACTGCTATGAACTGAGTGCGCTTCCTTCAGCCTTAGTAGAGAAGCTGCCAGTCATCATGACCGCCTGGCTCTGGCAGAAACCCCTTGTCAACCAACCCAGCAGGAGGCAGCAGACAGGAGCAGCCCTAGGATTGAATGCCACAGATCCCCACTGTTCTTACCATGATTTCAGCAGTATTTCAGGCATAAGTGCTCCTCAGAATGCTGCATATCTTTGTCTATCCCCAGAGTGCTTAAATGATGGGATTTTTTTTTTGTTGTTGTTGTTAATTTTGTCTGGGATTACAGCTGCTTTTTAGGGAGAGGACTTGTTGAACTCCTCACTTAGCTATAGTCAAAACCTGTCAATTGAGTTTTGATTAAGGTACCAAGTCAACTAAATGGAGAAAAGAAGTCTTTTTAACAAATTGTGTTGTACTTTAGAGTTTCTAGAAGAAAATATAGGAGAATATCTTTGTGCTGTTGTGATAAGCAAGTTTTTCTTAGAGAGGACTCTGTTAAAAACAAAACATAACAGAAAAAAAAAAATGAAATGGGACTTCTCCAACATTAAAGATTTTTACTCTACAAAAGACACCTTTAAAAGAGTGTATAGGGGGCGGGGCAAGATGGCAGACTGGTGAGCTCTATGTTTTAGTTACTCCTCCAGGAAAGTAAGTAGAAAGCCAGGAACTGCGTGGACTGGACACCACAGAGCAATCTGTCTTTGGGCATAATTCATACAACACTCATGAAAATGTCGAACTGCTGAGATCAGCGAAATCTGTAAGTTTTTGTGGCCAGGGGACCCGCGCCCCTCCCTGCCAGGCTCAGTCCCGGGGGAGGAGGGGCTGTCAGCTCCGGGAAGGAGAAGGGAGAACTGCAGTGGCAGCCCTTATCGGAAACTCATTCTACTGATCCAAACTCCAACCATAGAAAGACTGAGACCAGACACCAGAGAATCTGAGAGCAGCCAGCCCAGCAGAGAGGAGACAGGCATAGAAAAAAAAAACAACACGAAAAACTCCAAAATAAAAGCAGAGGATTTTTGGAGTTCTGGTGAACACAGAAAGGGGAAGGGCGGAGCTCAGGCCTTGAGGCACATATGCAAATCCCGAAGCAAAGCTGATCTCTCTGCCCTGTGGACCTTTCCTTAATGGCCCTGGTTGCTTTGTCTCTTAGCATTTCAATAACCCATTAGATCTCTGAGGAGGGCCCTTTTTTTTTTTTTTTTTTAATCCTTTTTTCTTTTTCTAAAACAATTACTCTAAGAAGCCCAATACAGAAAGCTTCAAAGAATTGCAATTTGGGCACGTCAAGTCAAGAGCAGAACTAAGAGAGCTCTGAGACAAAAGGCAATAATCCAGTGGCTGAGAAAATTCACTAAACACCACAACTTCCCAAGAAAAGGGGGGTGTCCGCTCACAGCCACCATCCTGGTGGACAGGAAACACTCCTGCCCATCGCCAGCCCCATAGCCCAGAGCTGCCCCAAACAACCCAGTGTGACGGAAGTGCTTCAAATAACAGGCACACACCACAAAACTGGGCGTGGACATTAGCCTTCCCTGCAACCTCAGCTGATTGTCCCAGAGTTGGGAAGTTGGAGCAGTGTGAATTAACAAAGCCCCATTCAGCCATCATTTGAGCAGACTGGGAGCCTCCCTACACAGCCCACCAGCCCAGAACTGCCCTGGGGGGACGGCACTCACCTGTGACATAGCACAGTCATCCCTCAACAGAGGACCCGGGGTACACAGCCTGGAAGAGGGGCCCACTTGCAAGTCTCAGGAGCCATACGCCAATACCAAGGACTTGTGGGTCAGTGGCAGAGACAAACTGTGGCAGGACTGAACTGAAGGATTAGACTATTGCAGCAGCTTTAAAACTCTAGGATCACCAGGGAGATTTGATTGTTAGGGCCACCCCCCCTCCCCGACTGCCCAGAAACATGCCCCACATACAGGGCAGGCAACACCAACTACACACGCAAGCTTGGTACACCAATTGGGCCCCACAAGACTCACTGCCCCACTCACCAAAAAGGCTAAGCAGGGGAGAACTGGCTTGTGGAGGACAGGTGGCTCGTGGACGCCACCTGCTGGTTAGTTAGAGAAAGTGTACTCCACGAAGCTGTAGATCTGATAAATTAGAGATAAAGACTTCAATAGGTCTACAAACCCTAAGAGAACCCTATCAAGTTCAGCAAATGCCACGAGGCCAAAAACAACAGAAAATTATAAAGCATATGAAAAAACCAGACGATATGGATAACCCAAGCCCAAGCACCCAAATCAAAAGACCAGAAGAGACACAGCACGTAGAGCAGCTACTCAAAGAACTAAAGATGAACAATGAGACCATAGTACGGGATATAAAGGAAATCAAGAAGACTCTAGAAGAGCATAAAGAAGACATTGCAAGACTAAATAAAAAAATGGATGATCTTATGGAAATTAAAGAAACTGTTGACCAAATTAAAAAGATTCTGGACACTCATAGTACAAGACTAGAGGAAGTTGAACAACGAATCAGTGACCTAGAAGATGACAGAATGGAAAATGAAAGCATAAAAGAAAGAATGGGGAAAAAAATTGAAAAAATCGAAATGGACCTCAGGGATATGATAGATAATATGAAACGTCCAAATATAAGACTCATTGGTGTCCCAGAAGGGGAAGAAAAGGGTAAAGGTCTAGGAAGAGTATTCAAAGAAATTGTTGGGGAAAAACTTCCCAAATCTTCTAAACAACATAAATACACAAATCATAAATGCTCAGCGAACTCCAAATAGAATAAATCCAAATAAACCCACTCCGAGACATATACTGATCACACTGTCAAACACAGAAGAGAAGGAGCAAGTTCTGAAAGCAGCAAGAGAAAAGCAATTCACCACATACAAAGGAAACAGCATAAGACTAAGTAGTGACTACTCAGCAGCCACCATGGAGGCAAGAAGGCAGTGGCACGATATATTTAAAATTCTGAGTGAGAAAAATTTCCAGCCAAGAATACTTTATCCAGCAAAGCTCTCCTTCAAATTTGAGGGAGAGCTTAAATTTTTCACAGACAGACAAATGCTGAGAGAATTTGCTAACAAGAGACCTGCCCTACTGGAGATACTAAAGGGAGCCCTACAGACAGAGAAACAAAGACAGGACAGAGAGACTTGGAGAAAGGTTCAGTACTAAAGAGATTCGGTATGGGTACAATAAAGGATATTAATAGAGAGAGGGAAAAATATGGTAAACATAAACCAAAAGATAAGATGGCCGATTCACGAAATGCCTTCATGGTTATAACGTTGAATGTAAATGGATTAAACTCCCCAATTAAAAGATATAGATTCGCAGAATGGATCAAAAAAAATGAACCATCAATATGTTGCATACAAGAGACTCATCTTAGACACAGGGACACAAAGAAACTGAAAGTGAAAGGATGGAAAAAAATATTTCATGCAAGCTACAGCCAAAAGAAAGCAGGTGTAGCAATATTAATCTCAGACAAAATAGACTTCAAATGCAGGGATGTTTTGAGAGACAAAGAAGGCCACTACATACTAATAAAAGGGGCAATTCAGCAAGAAGAAATAACAATCGTAAATGTCTATGCACCCAATCAAGGTGCCACAAAATACATGAGAGAAACACTGGCAAAACTAAAGGAAGCAATTGATGTTTCCACAATAATTGTGGGAGACTTCAACACATCACTCTCTCCTATAGATAGATCAACCAGACAGAAGACCAATAAGGAAATTGAAAACCTAAACAATCTGATAAATGAATTAGATTTAAAAGACATATACAGGACATTACATCCCAAATCACCAGGATACACATACTTTTCTAGTGCTCACGGAACTTTCTCCAGAATAGATCATATGCTGGGACATAAAACAAGCCTCAATAAATTTAAAAAGATTGAAATTATTCAAAGCACATTCTCTGACCACAATGGAATACAACTAGAAGTCAATAACCATCAGAGACTTAGAAAATTCACAAATACCTGGAGGTTAAACAACATACTCCTAAACAATCAGTGGGTTAAAGAAGAAATAGCAAGAGAAATTGCTAAATATATAGAGACGAATGAAAATGAGAACACAACATACCAAAATCTATGGGATGCAGCAAAAGCAGTGCAAGGGGGAAATTTATAGCTCTAAACGCATATATTAAAAAGGAAGAAAGAGCCAAAATCAAAGAACTAATGGATCAACTGAAGAAGCTAGAAAATGAACAGCAAACCAATCCTAAACCAAGTAGAAGAAAAGAAATCACAAGGATTAAAGCAGAAATAAATGACACAGAGAACAAAAAAACAATAGAGAGGATAAATATCACCAAAAGTTGGTTCTTTGAGAAGATCAACAAGATTGACAAGCCCCTAGCTAGACTGACAAAATCAAAAAGAGAGAAGACCCATATAAACAAAATAATGAATGAAAAAGTTGACATAACTGCAGATCCTGAAGAAATTTAAAAAAGTATAAGAGGATACTATGAACAACTGTATGGCAACAAACTGGATAATGTAGAGGAAATGGACAATTTCCTGGAAACATATGAACAACCTAGACTGAAGAGAGAAGAAATAGAAGACCTCAACCAACCCATCACAAGCAAAGAGATCCAGTCAGTCATCAAAAATCTTCCCACAAATAAATGCCCAGGGCCAGATGGCTTCACAGGGGAATTCTACCAAACTTTCCAGAAAGAACTGACACCAATCTTACTCAAACTCTTTCAAAACATTGAAGAAAATGGAACACTACCTAACTCATTTTAGGAAGCTAACATCAATCTAATACCAAAACCAGGCAAAGATGCTACAAAAAAGGAAAACTACCGGCCAATCTCCCTAATGAATATAGATGCAAAAATCCTCAACAAAATACTTGCAAATCGAATCCAAAGACACATTAAAAAAATCATACATCATGACCAAGTGGGGTTCATTCCAGGCATGCAAGGATGGTTCAACATAAGAAAAACAATCAATGTATTACAACACATTAAAAACTCGAAAGGGAAAAATCAATTGATCATCTCAATAGATGCTGAAAAAGCATTTGATAAAATCCAACATCCCTTTTTGATAAAAACACTTCAAAAGGTAGGAATTGAAGGAAACTTCCTCAACATGATAAAGAGCATATACGAAAAACCCACAGCCAGCATAGTACTGAATGGTGAGAGACTGAAAGCCTTCCCTCTAAGATCAGGAACAAGACAAGGATGCCCGCTATCACCACTGTTATTCAACATTGTGCTGGAAGTGCTAGCCAGGGCAATCCGGCAAGACAAAGAAATAAAAGGCATCCAAATTGGAAAAGAAGAAGTAAAACTGTCATTGTTTGCAGATGATATGATCTTATATCTAGAAAACCCTGAGAAATCGACGATACAGCTACTAGAGCTAATAAACAAATTTAGCAAAGTGGTGGGATACAAGATTAATGCACATAAGTCAGTAATGTTTCTATATGCTAGAAATGAACAAACTGAAGAGACACTCAAGAAAAAGATACCATTTTCAATAGCAACTAAAAAAATCAAGTACCTAGGAATAAACTTAACCAAAGATGTAAAAGACCTATACAAAGAAAACTACATAACTCTACTAAAAGAAATAGAAGGGGACCTTAAAAGATGGAAAAATATTCCATGTTCATGGATAGGAAGGCTAAATGTCATTAAGATGTCAATTCTACCCAAACTCATCTACAGATTCAATGCAATCCCAATCAAAATTCCAACAACCTACTTTGCAGACTTGGAAAAGCTAGTTATCAAATTTATTTGGAAAGGGAAGATGCCTCGAATTGCTAAAGACACTCTAAAAAAGAAAAACGAAGTGGGAGGACTTACACTCCCTGCCTTTGAAGCTTATTATAAAGCCACAGTTGCCAAAACAGCATGGTACTGGCACAAAGATAGACATATAGATCAATGGAATCAAATTGAGAATTCAGAGATAGACCCTCAGATCTATGGCCGACTGATCTTTGATAAGGCCCCCAAAGTCACTGAACTGAGCCATAATGGTCTTTTCAACAAATGGGGCTGGGAGAGTTGGATATCCATATCCAAAAGAATGAAAGAGGACCCCTACCTCACCCCCTACACAAAAATTAACTCAAAATGGACCAAAGATCTCAATATAAAAGAAAGTACCATAAAACTCCTAGAAGTTAATGTAGGAAAACATCTTCAAGACCTTGTATTAGGCGACCACTTCCTAGACTTTACACCCAAAGCACAAGCAACAAAAGAGAAAATAGATAAATGGGAACTCCTCAAGCTTAGAAGTTTCTGCACCTCAAAGGAATTTCTCAAAAAGGTAAAGAGGCAGCCAACTCAATGGGAAAAAATTTTTGGAAACCATGTATCTGACAAAAGACTGATATCTTACATATACAAAGAAATCCTATAACTCAATGACAATAGTACAGACAGCCCAATTATAAAATGGGCAAAAGATATGAAAAGACAGTTCTCTGAAGAGGAAATACAAATGGCCAAGAAACACATGAAAAAATGTTCAGCTTCACTAGCTATTAGAGAGATGCAAATTAAGACCACAATGAGATACCATCTAACACCGGTTAGAATGGCTGCCATTAAACAAACAGGAAACTACAAATGCTGGAGGGGATGTGGAGAAATTGGAACTCTTATTCATTGTTGGTGGGACTGTATAATGGTTCAGCCACTCTGGAAGTCAGTCTGGCAGTTCCTTAGAAAACTAGATATAGAGCTACCATTCGATCCAGCGATTGCGCTTCTCGGTATATACCCGGAAGATCGGAAAGCAGTGACACGAACAGATATCTGCACGCCAATGTTCATAGCAGCATTATTCACAATTGCCAAGAGATGGAAACAACCCAAATGTCCTTCAACAGATGAGTGGATAAATAAAATGTGGTATATACACACGATGGAATACTACACGGCAGTAAGAAGGAACGATCTCGTGAAACATATGACAACATGGATGAACCTCGAAGACATAATGCTGAGCGAAATAAGCCAGGCACAAAAAGAGAAATATTATATGCTACCAGTAATGTGAACTTTGAAAAATGTAAAACAAATGGTTTATAATGTAGAATGTAGGGGAACTAGCAGTAGAGAGCAATTAAGGAAGGGGAAACAATAATCCAAGAAGAACAGATAAGCTATTTAACGTTCTGGGGATGCCCAGAAATGACTATGGTCTGTTAATTTCTGATGGATATAGTAGGAACAAGTTCACAGAAATGTTGCTATATTATGTAACTTTCTTGGGGTAAAGTAGGAACATGTTGGAAGTTAAGCAGTTATCTTAGGTTAGTTGTCTTTTTCTTACTCCCTTGTTATGGTCTCTTTGAAATGTTCTTTTATTGTATGTTTGTTTTCTTTTTAACTTTTTTTTCCATACAGTTGATTTAAAAAAGAAGGGAAAGTTAAAAAAAAAAAAAAAGAAAGAAAAACAAGGAAAAAAAAAAAGATGTAGTGCCCCCTTGAGGAGCCTGTGGAGAATGCAGGGGTATTCGCCTACCCCACCTCCATGGTTGCTAACATGACCACAGACATAGGGGACTGGTGGTTTGATGGGTTGAGCCCTCTACCATAGGTTTTACCCTTGGGAAGACGGTTGCTGCAAAGGAGAGGCTAGGCCTCCCTATGGTTGTGCCTAAGAGCCTCCTCCCGAATGCCTCTTTGTTGCTCAGATGTGGCCCTCTCTCTCTGGCTAAGCCAACTTGAAAGGTGAAATCACTGCCCTCCCCCCTACGTGGGATCAGACACCCAGGGGAGTGAATCTCCCTGGCAACGTAGAATATGACTCCCGGGGAGGAAAGTAGACCCGGCATCGTGGGACGGAGAACATCTTCTTGACCAAAAGGGGGATGTGAAAGGAAATGAAATAAGCTTCAGTGGCAGAGAGATTCCAAAAGGAGCCGAGAGGTCACTCTGGTGGGCACTCTTACGCACACTTTAGACAACCCTTTTTAGGTTCTAAAGAATTGGGGTAGCTGGTGGTGGATACCTGAAACTATCAAACTACAACCCAGAACCCATGAATCTCGAAGACAGTTGTATAAAAATGTAGCTTATGAGGGGTGACAATGGGATTGGGAAAGCCATAAGGACCACACTCCACTTTGTCTAGTTTATGGATGGATGAGTAGAAAAATAGGGGAAGGAAACAAACAGACAAAGGTACCCAGTGTTCTTTTTTACTTCAATTGCTCTTGTTCACTCTAATTATTATTCTTGTTATTCTTGTGTGTGTGCTAATGAAGGTGTCAGGGATTGATTTGGGTGATGAATGTACAACTATGTAATGGTACTGTGAACAATCGAAAGTACGATTTGTTTTGTATGACTGCGTGGTATGTGAATATATCTCAATAAAATGATGATAAAAAAAAAAAAAGAGTGTATAGGAAGACCACGTAAGACAAATAACTTGAAAAACATATATTTGACAAACAACTTGGATCATGAAAATATAAATAACTCCTACAAAACAAAAATAATGATGCCAAAAATCCAATTAAAAAGAACAAAAGGCTTGAACAGACACTTTAGGGAAGAAGATAGACAACGGCTAAAGAGCACATGAAAAGATACTCAACATTTTTATCCATCAGGTCAATGCAAACGAAAACCAAAATGAGTACAACAATATAACTAATAGAATTACTGAAATCAACAATTCTCAAAATACCAAATATTGTTTAGGATGTGGAATAAGTGGAACTGCCCTCCCATTTGAAAGGCTAAAATTGAAGAGACGGACGAAAACAAGGGTGGAAGCAGATATGGAGCAACTGGAACGTTCATACTCTGCTGGTGGGAGTGTAAAATGATAATGCTGGCATTTCTTATAAACTTAAACACACAGCTGACCCACTAGCAGATTTACCCATGATAACGAAAACAGGAAAAATCCACATGATGATAAATGAGAGACAGGATTAGCAAATTGTGATATATTTGTACAATGGAATACTATTCAGCTATAAAAAGACACAAAGTACTAAAGAATACAATATGAACAAATCTCAAAAACCTGCTGAGTGAAAAAAGCCAGTCACAAAATCAAATACACTGTCTGATTTCATTTATAGAATTCCAACGATAGGCTAAACATTCCATGGTGATAGATTTCTATCAGGAAGTGGTTGTTTCAGGGGGTTGGCGAACTGGACTGGAAAGAGACAAAAGTGAACTTTATAGGGTGATGGAAACGGTCTCTATCTTGTTTTAAGTGGTGGTTACACAGGTAGTTTTTCAAATCTCAGAGATCTGTAAGTTTTATGGCAAATACAGTATAACTCAATATATATATATATATTGCATGGAAAAAAAGCAAACAAACAAAAAAATTAGTCAAGTGTGCCTGCTATGAATCTGTATAAAATTTAAAAGTATAAGTTGAGATGAAAATCTGAATCAAGACTCATCATATTTAAAGAAGAAAATTGTGTGGAGGCAAAAACCGTGGTTTTCTAGTTCATTATGGCATGCCTTAATAAATATTTGATGAAAGAATGAACAAAAATAAGAAATGAATATGAGGCTTAGTGACAATACCTGTGAAGAAGGGAAAAAAATGCTCCACCTTGAGCAACTACTAGGAAGAATAAGCTCCGTGAAACGTGTGGGAATACAAACCTGTTAAAGTAATTAGTCTCAAATAAAGAAAGAAGAAAGAAAACGGCAGTTCAAAAGAGGGAGAGTTTATGGTCAGTGGAGGAATCAGCGTTTACAGAACGTCAGAGAAAATCTTAATGGAAAAAGTGAAAGATAACCTGTTTGCAGAAATTTGCAATAACAATTACTTATGTCGTTTATCTGTATGTTATTTTTAAAAATTAGCATATAAAAAAATGAGCTATTTTTCCCTTGCATAGCACTAACAAAATAGAAGGTTCCTGCCTCTTTTTTTTTTATTGGTTTACATCCTGCCTTAATGTATAAGGGTATTTTGTAAAGGTTAATATTTTGAGATGTTAATATCCTGAGGCAGCATTCTGATAACTTTATGTGTTTGCTGAATAAAAATTAAAAAGTTTCTTTTAAGCATGAGACATGACTTTTATACCACGTGGTAAAAAGTTTTACATAATTGAACCAGGAATGTAAAAAACAAGAGTAAAGCAAGTGATGATATTCATTTTCCTAGTTTGTTTTGAATTTTAAACACCCAATGTACATTTTCAGTGGTCAAATTATATGCCTAGAGGGATGGTAGTAACTCATTCCCATAAAAATGATACAACTTTTTTCTTAAAGGATCTTAGAAGAATTGCCAGAGAAATGCCAACAATTAATTCATTTTAAAATCACTAATGTCCTTCCTTTCAGTTGGTAAGAAACACTATCACTTAGAATAAATTCTCTCACGGGCATAAATCTTTGGTTCCTATTTTGATCAGGTAAATACATACAATTCTATTTAAGAACAGATAAGTTAAGAATAGGAAATAAAAGATTAATCTTTATGAAATTTCTGCATGAACAGGTGCAATTTCCAGAAAGAGTTGAATCTTAGCCCCGCTGGGTCTGGTCATCAAACGTGAGCTGTTTTCAAGAATCTTTAAAAAAAACAAAAACTGAAACAACCCCCAGACGCATGATGTTTTAATCCCAAGTGTACCCTCTTCTGAGTTATCACCTTCAGGAGGCCTTCCATCCATCAGTGTTTTCCGCATCCTAAAACAAGGCGATGGGAATGACAAACCAGGGCTCCTGAGCCTTGCCGCCGACCTGACAGTTTATGGGGAAGCCTGACTGAGATCCTCCTCTGGAATAGTTAATAGTTCCTCATTAGACATGTGCTCTTCCTACATTCATTCCACATAGAGAATTTCAGCAAGTTGCTACTGAATTTAATCTTTCTATGAACTATTTCAGGAGCAAGACTGGTCTCTTTGGAAATTGCTTTGTGATGTGTACTGTGCACAGCATGATCTGTTTATAAGGATATGTGGGCTAATCTTTGGCAGACCCCTCAGACTGACAAAGTACTGCCAAAGACGGTTGGTATCCAGATGAAAACCACGAGCCAGGATTGCCATCATTTTTGCCAGATCCAGTGTTAGACTTAAGTATATGTATTAGTAAAAATTAATAAGAACCCGTAATTCTTATTATCTGTTAATATCACTGGGGACAAAGTCTCAGTAGCTACTTTTCGTCACATGGAATGGCAGAAATTGGGATTAGGGAAACTGCCCGTGATTGTGGCTCCCAAAGCATTCCTACAGAGCCAGCCAGCCGGCCACGTCTGTGTGAGCAGGTCCTTTCTCCCGAATTCTCCTCACGCCTCCCATCCTGCTGCTCCCAGACTCCCTTCAGATGACAGAGCCACTGGGACCCATCTCTGCCTAACCCATCAACTGGGACTCTGGCCATAGACAGCTTTCTCCATACTGCCCACTGCCCAGATAATTGCCATGACATTTCATTTCTCTCTTCTTTGAAAGAAACACTCGGGCAGAAAGCTCACTCTTCCAGAAAGCGCCTCCGGCCCTCAGTTACCGGACGGCTGCAGCTCACAGCTCGGCGGCCGCCCCCGTCCCCCAAGATCCAGGGCTGCTTCCCACAGAGGAAAAACAAGCCTCGGCAGGTATACAGAGTCGTTTCTCTCTTTTTTCCCACGTTAGGAGGTGATTAAAAGCAGATAAAGGTTCTCATTAAAGACCTTTACTTTGAGGGCAGTGAGAGATTCTATTTACCCTGCCTGCTAAATGGATGAAATTCCCAAATGGGTTGTCCTTAAAGGGAATCAGTTTGCATAACGAGCAAACTTCATCATACAGGGGGCTGGGCACTTTGGCTCACAATCGGTGCCCAGTACATAGTTGTTAAATGAAAACAAGCCTCAGAGAACCAGACATGTGCTCTCACATTAAGCAATGCTGTTTCAAGTATCTGGTCATCTTTCTTTTTTCCTTTGTTTTCTCAGGCAATGGGGCCATGCTATGTTTCCGGATATCACTATTAAATTTTGGAAACTGTCTCTACACATTGTTTCATAGTTCCAAGTATACATAGTTTCTTAGCTCGATAGAAATATCCTCATGTGTTTTAAGAGACTGAAGGATTTCTACAGATGTTGTGACATATTCTGAGGAAATATGGAGAAAATCGAAGGGCTAAGCATCTTTAAGCGTAAAAGAACTTAGTGGTCACTGAGTATGGATTTTGCATGAGAGTGCCTGTCCGATGTGGCACAAAAGATTAATGACAGAACTGAGATGAAAACTCAGGTGTCCTGACACCCACGATGGTGGTTTTTATGGCATACTGAGGAAATGACCAGGAAAAGCTGAAGGGTAAAACGTTACTCAAGTTACTTGACATTCCTGTTCTGAAATCCCAGAGCTGAAATCTCAGTCTGTGACACACGACACATTGTCCCTACTCCTAATGCCAGTTTTCCTAAGCCAGAGTATCAGCTCATTTAAAGAAGACATTGGAATGATGGGAAAAAAAAATTAATATTTTGATGCTCTATGTTTTCTTTCAACCCCCACCCCATCCTCATCCCCCAAATCTAGGAAAAAGAGACAAATGTTATTTTACATGGGATCCTTTCATATTAATTCCAGATGAGAATTCTATATGGGAAAGGAGACCGTTCAGTAAACGGAGCAGTTTGTTCAATAAAACGATGAGTTTTGAACCCTACTATCAAATTTCCAACAATGAAAAATTCATGTGAAAACATTTCTTCTATGATTTTACGTAACTTGTAAAACTTTTTTTTGTAGTACATTTAAATGAAAAAATATTAAAATAAATTATGGAAAATATCTAGCTTATGGAAATATAATAATAATTGCCCTTGGTTGACTGATATATTTTAAAAATTATTGACAGTGTTAATACTTTTATTGAAGTTCCATAGCATCTTATGTTGGAAATATAGCTTGTTACCTGAAATAATGATGCTTAAATAAATTGCCAAAAGATTTGAAGTCTTGAAAAACTCTTGGCATTTAAGGCCTTCTGAGTGATACATGAAACAAGTCTACAAATGGACAAAACTGGGAATTCAATTGTCTCTCTTTTTTAGGATATGACCTGTCATATAAACTCACCCTCTCTGAGGCAGTTTTGATTGGCGAATAGAAGTTCCTACTTCATGTTTAGAACTTTCACAGGAAACATCCCTAATCTTCTCTCTCTCCTTAGTTGACAATAGGAAGATTGTGGGGGTGGGTTTGTTGGTAGTAGGAGCAGAAGGTCTCCTAGCACAAGGGGAAATAGAACTGTTAATCCAAGGAGATACGCACACTGTGCCCTGGCCTGGAGAAGGTTTTATGGGACCTGTAGCTTGTTTTGTTGTATGATTATAGTCTCCTTGCCACATATATGCCTAGGACTGTGGTACATGGCCATTACTAGGTTTTAAAAGAAAAAAAGAGACAGATAAGAATGTGGTAGAAGCTTAAAAATCCATCAGCATTACTTGGAAAAACAGTTCAAGAAAATCTTTGCTAGGGGGTCACTAATCCAACAACCTCAGCTATTTGAAACACAAGCAAGAGTACAGAAGTCAGGGAGACCAAGATATCTGCACATACAAAGCAGAAATTAAAATTAGTAAGCCCTATATAAGGCATTAACTACTGATTGAATTGGCATTCAGGGGTTCTCACACAGAATTCAAATAATTTTGGCTTTCTGATTTCCCAGACTTTGGCATATTTGAAGCAGAAATTGAAAGAGAAAGTGGTGGAGTATTGATAAGGTGAAGGACAGGTAACTTCCGTTTTTCTATTTTACCACAATGACTTAGCAGCAAAAAAAAAAGAAAAAACAAATTAACTCTGAAGGAGACCAAACATGTAAAATACAGAAACTTTTTATAGCATGATATAACATGTTCAAGATGCTGACCATTTATCCCAAATGAATGCAAATTATATTGTAATATGCAGTAAGTGGACAGAGATGTTTCTCGTATGTTGTAGAATACTTTCTCACTCATACAGTTAAAATAACTTTGGCATGTAAATGAACTAATTATAGTCACCAAAAAATGTAACTTAGTTGGAAAAATTTAGTCTAGCTATTAGAGATAAAACAGGATACAGTATTTATTTCAGGAATCTTTTTAATGATTTTGTAGACACATATATTTAGAGATGAACTTTGGGTTTGAAAATAGGGATTCGTTTTCCATGTAGTTAACTTTCTCCTTTGGCTAACAACTCAGAGAGATAGCTACAGAGATAGTGCTTACCTTGAAACATAATAACGGTAGATATTTTTGCAGAAACCCAGTTAAAATGTATTTGGTTATTCACTAGAGTTATTTACAATTGACTAGTACTGGCTGTCTTTGGGAGTTTAGATATGAAGATGGGACCCAACCAATGTGAAAAGTAGGCAGGGTCCAAGCAATGACCATCACAAGACAAAGGTGGTTAATTTCACGTGGCAACTTGGCTAGGCTGTGGTGTCCAGTTGTCTGATCAGATACCAGCCTAGATGTTGCTGTGGGGGCCTTTTGTGGATGTGGTTGCCCCTACAACAGTTGACTTTAAATAAAGGAGGTGACCCTTGATAATGCGGGAGGGCCTCATCAAATCCGCTGGAGGTCTTAGGAGCGAATAAGTGACAGTTCCAAAGAGAAGAAGAAATACTCCCTCAAGACTACAACATCGGCTCCTCTCATGGTGTCAGCCTGCTGGTCACCCCTACAGATTTCAGAGTGATGACTGCAACGTCAACTCTTACCGGATGTCCAGCCTCTCGGCCTGCTGTACAGATTTCGAACTTGTGAGCCCCCACGATTGCATGAGCCAATTCCTTAAAATAAGTCTCTGACGTATATCTACATTTGTCCTATTGGTTTGGTTTCTTTGGTGAACCCTGACTGATACAACAAATAACAGAGTATCTCATAAGTTTACTAAGCAAAAATCCTGGATTAGTAGAGTAATTCCTATTCCCTCCTCTCTGCACTACAATCCACAGCACGTTGAATATAGATTTATCTTCTTAATGTAATTTTCACCATGTACACCATGTTCCCTTAAGAAAATGATACAATTGGGTCAAATCTTCATTCCATTAAATGTGGGAACTTCAGTGGTCTTCCCAAATGCAGTGGAAATTTGGGGGGCTAATATAATCATTGTCCCATCTAACTTTCTACCAGTAATGCAGGGTAAAAGTGGGAGGTAATAATTTCCTTATTACTCTGAGTATTCAGCTGTGGCTCCATAACCATTTGCCAGAGATGCTGATAAATAAGAATAAATAGGGATAAGAGTATTTGGCTAAATGTAATGCCTGGGATAACAGGAGTGCCTCAACCAATCCAGGGGAAGTTCCACATTTTGAATGTGGTTTTTACTTTTTGATCCCATTGGCCTTTGGTCCTATTATTCTTACTGTAGACATATTTTTTTTTTTCAGGAACAACATGAGTCCTTATTTCATACTCCCCAGTAATTGAAAAGATATTTCAAAAGCTACCTTTGTAAGGAAATCTCTGCTTTTCTCTCCTGTAGTGGAAAGAACTCAGAAAATCTGGGTTTAAATTCTGGCTCTGTCATTTACCAGTTGAATCCCTTAATTCAATGTTTCTCAAAGTTGAAAAAATTTTGTCTTTGAACTGTTCTTCAGACTTTTAAGAATCTTAAGTGCCCTTTTTTAAAAAAAGACTGTATTAAAAATAAAACATTTTGTGATCATTTGCTGTCAATGCAATCATAATCATAAATTTAAAGTGGGTACTGAAATGATATACAGTTAATACGATGTCAGTTTCTGGAATCTTGTGTGCAATAATCAACTGGACTTTGGTAGCAACACCCTGACCTCACCGTTTGCCATTTCCTTTATATTTGATTCAAAGAACCATCTATTTGATAGAAATTCTTTGAGAACAGGTCCAGACATTGTATTATCCACATGACCAGGATAGTGGCTTGATCTGTAGATACTTATGGAAAAACTCACTTGTGGATTAATTTGATAAATTAAATGGATATGTCTATGTTCATGTTACCCTTCCAAAATTCTGCAACCTGAAGATCAAAGTCAATGTCTGAAAACGCACTTCAGACGTATAACTCAACCTCTTGATATTTGGGTTATCATTCTGTTTTCTGCCTGCCCAGTAGTTTGCAAAGGATATGATTTCTTGACCCTTGTAGTCTTTTCTCAAAAATAGGAGATTTAATGAAATAAAAGTAAAATGATGCTACAAGTAGTTGTTTTTAATATATTGGACGTTTATTTCTCTTTTCCTTAGATGGCTGGGTATAAAGTTGAATATATATATTTTGCCATTAAATGTTTCCTGATTTTCAGTCAGTCTTTATATGTTTTAATAGACCACACCAATGCCCAAGGGAGTTTATTGCTTTTTGCTTTTCTGTATTTTGCATCATATTTTTGATTATTTCCCAAAGGACTATTTCCCCAAATGATCAAGGACAACAAAACATGTATGAGCATGGAAAGCATTGTACTTTCAAGGCCTGGTGGATAGAGTCTCCTTATTCCTGATGGCTGGGCTTGTCCCGCAGACTCCTGGAACCTACTTCATTACAGTAATGCAGCACTGCCTGAACGCACTCACTGCCAAGTATAGACAGCCAAGTGCTAAGAATCCTCAGACATTTTTAGGAATTTCAAACATTCTTAGAGTGCTCTCATAATTAGGTGGCACAATTAATTATAACAACTTTCTGGATTTTATAATTTTTGCAGTTCTCAAAAACACAGCAAGTTTACAAATTGCAAAGGTGCCTGGTGCTTCTTCAGCTGGATGAGGAGACAATCTCCTTTGGATAAATATCTAATTGGAGATAATGGAGGACTTGGGGTTTAATTGGTGCTCCTTGTCATGCCTGAGGATATTGATCTTGTTACTCAGCTGCAGTAACAAAGGAGAGTCAGTATTTTCTTTGCACTAATACACATGTGAAGACAGAGGGGATAAGAAGGGTCTTTCCATCATAGAAATAGCAGAGGATCTCCTCAGACTCACCCTCCATCCACCCCTAAGGTGTGCACTGTCCCGTAGGAGACACAGTGAAAGGACACCTGCTGGATATTCAAAAGAAAAAGTGTTTACAAAGTTATTCCTAACATGGGATTCAAATAGTTTCAGCCGAAATCTTTGTGGTTAGCCATAGCTAGATTTAAAAAGAACTGAATTTAAAATATTTAACTTGGTTGAATATAATTAGTGAATTGAAACAAATTTTGGCAAAAGAAATATCACAAAGTAAGTTTGTAAATGGTTTTTAAAATAATGCTATTTCTGGCAACACAAATTTCATGTGTTCAGTGACCTGCCACTCCCACTGAAAACAGGTGCACAGTCAAAATAAAATACAGAGGTTTCTTATTTTGTATTGATTTATTACAAGATGTAGAAATAACAAATCAGATTGCTTTTTAAACTTTTTTTGCTTCTGGTTATATTACACACACACACACACACACACACACACACACACACACACACACACCCTTACCAAATGTAATGGCCACACATCCACTTGGTTTAGAATATAAGTGCTTTGTATAACTTTAGAGGGCTGTACCAATGTAATGTCAGTATTTTTGTGATGGAAGGTACAAAATGGAACAAAACCCAATGACAGGATGGGTTCTATAAGAGATAAAGAGTTTACTTGTAAAGCCAGATGTGTTTGTGTATGTGTGTAGTATGTATATATGTTATATATTATTTTATTTGAGAAATATTTAAGAATTTATATGAAGTCTGAAGTACTTATCTTTAAGTACTTTTTTGACCCTGTTGTCAAAGACAGTATTCAGATTAGGAGGATAAAAATCATATTAACTATACTTTTAACAGTTGTCATACACACTTGGACTTTATGATCATGTGTGTAAACCAAACATATGGTCTTGGCTATTTTTATTTGTCAGAATATTTACAAGGTACTAGTAAATCTATTCATCTTTCAAGAAATATAACAAATGTCACTAATTCCAGATTTTCAGGAAATGTTTATTGGAGATACCGTCTTTGTTAAAATGAGTTAAGTGGGGTACTCTGTTGTACTATGAGCCACATTATTCTTGTACTTGAGTTATCCATCTGAAAACACTTCCATTATGTCATGAGATAGCCTTGCTAAAAATGAAAACACAGGGCAGTGGAAGCAATTTTTTGATGTGCCTAATTTTCAGATTGAGACGTATTAGAGAAATAAATGAGAGCTATCTCATTTCTGAACAAACAGTCTGCCTTCATTACCTGATTCTGATACTGACATGGGTACATTTTAGAGGCACTGTGATTACAATTTACACGTTCTGATTGCACTATTGCATTTTGTCTTTATGCCAACCACTTTGCAAGGGATCCAAATGATCAGTTAGGACTCCTTGGATAGCTCTACTAGTTGTTTGTTAAGTGCCAAGTTTACACGGATCATATGCTTCACATTCCTTTGATGTTGGAACCTCCACCTGCTTAATTTTTATCAGTTTCATAGCACTGGTAAACTTCCACCTACCCCTCTATTTCTCATTGTAACGCAAATGGAATTGATTCTTCTAATTTTTTTCCCATTACAGGAAACCTATTTGTGCTCAAAAGCTGTGACCACATTCTGTAGGAAATCAGTCACTATTTCACTGGCAGTGCATCCATTCTGGTGCTTTGTCGGCCGTTTAACCTACTCTGTGAGAAGAAGGCCAGTGCCCCCAGTTTAACAGAGGACAGGGCCAGAGAACCCTCCATTAATCCCCACACCCACTGGCGCTTTGGAGTGGAGAACATGGAACTGCTAGACAATGAACAGAATCCTGACACTCAAGGGCTCCAGACGAGGGTCCTCTCACCCTGAAATCCCGTGTCCCTCCTGTGGCTCCAGAAGGGTTGTGCCACTGGGGGATTCCAAAATGGCAGCACCTCCTTCAGAAATACTCTTTATGGTGCTAAGTACCCATTAAATCAATAGATAGACGAGAACAGGGGTATGGATACTATCAGAAGTAAGTTTAGCCTCAACCTGAAAGTATTTAGTCTAAATACAGATGACCAGAGGAGAAGACAGATTACTTATAACTTTTTAAGAAAAGACTTTAAAGATATTTTGCTATTTGTTGGACTGATTTGGGTTTGCCCCCGACCCTGTAGGAGCACTATTCATTTACCTCTGCTCACCTGGCTACCTTACCAGAAAAGTTTGAAAAGACGGACTGCTTCAATAGAGAACCACTTCTCAGTGTGAGCACGTCCAGTAGGGCTTCCTGGATCTCCACTTATGGCAATTATGGAGTAGCTAGGAATGGACTCGATTTATCTTTCCATTGTAAGCAACTATAAAACTGGACACAACCTATGAAACAATTGATTTCAGATACCGAACAATGGGCAGCACAAGACTGTGACCCTGCAGAAGGAAAACAAATTAGGTGAACCCCAAGATTCTTCCTCCTCTCCCTGCCCCAGAGGGCAGGAGCACCCTAACATTTGCAGGGCCAGAGCAAGTACACGAATGAAGGTCCATAACCCACCTGCCTAAACATTTAAATGTTATAAATCTAGCCAACACATTGCAAAAGGAAACGTTCTATCCTATCATTTTGACAAATACACGCCATTATGACAAAAAAAGGACATTGATCTTGGTTCTGGATATACACAGGCATTTTCAGTTTAAGAAAATTCATTAAATTGTTCACTTAGGATCTGTGTAGTAGTCTCATTAGGTTGAACAAACTGAAATTGCTGAAATTTAACCTGCTTTTGACCTACAAAAATGGTAATCGCATGGTTTGACTTAATATATGTGTATGTATGGTTTATATATGACTAAAAGTCAGCCAAGTATAAAAGTTCACTGAATTTAATTATTATTGTGCATGTCTCAGTGTTTTACGATAATGGAGCAAATATTTCTCAGATGCCATGTGCAACTGCTGGAATTACTGCACTACTTGGCTAATTTGTGAATACCTTTTAGAACTAAAAATTGCATGTAAAAGGGAAGCAAGAAAATGGATGCTTAGCACTAAAGGGAAATAATACCTAATTATCCAAGATTCTATTGTGTTCAGGTTATCTGGAAAATTAATTTATCTCGCCACTCAAATCCTCCCCATTACTTATTTTGAATAATTTAACATTATAGTTATTTTAAATTTATATCAACCTCCTTTGTCATAAGGCTGACTGCTCTTTATATGAAAGATTTTATTCAGAATAGGAATTAGCTTTAGCTGCAAGTAATCCTTGCAAATAAACTCATGCCCTAGTGAAAGAGTAGAGATTCTCGATTTATTTTGAGGGCTACTGTCATTTAGCCTGTCTTCTAAACAGGCTAAATGACAGAATTAGTTAAATCCAGAAAGATAAATTCAAAATTAGTCTACATTAAGAAAGATAAGATACGATGGAAGAGAGATACATTTTTTGGTTAATGTTTTTTGTAGAGCGATATGATACTTGGACGATTATGAGAAGACTGGTACTTAACTGCCTAAATTTCCAGCTACCTGTCAAAGCTACATTAAAGGAATAAAAGGTATTCCATGAAATTTTGAGAAGGTTTCTAAAATAATGGTAAAAAATACATATTTTTCAAATAATTGGCAAATTAGAAATCCCAAATTCTGCCATTATTCAACAAACAGTTTCTTTGCATTTCCAATGTATCAGACATTATACTATATACTGGAAATACCAAAAGGAACTGGAAGCAGGTACTGCTTTAAAGAATCCACAATCCAGTGAGGAAGAAATGATTAATATAGCTGATTACAACGCAGTGACATGAGAGCTGAAGGAAAAATATACAAGATGGTATGGATGCAACACTTTGTTTCAAAATACAGCATTAAATATCCCTCAGCGCCTTATTAAAGGCTCAGACATGTATATAAAGGGCAAGCAGTAATGAAATATACTTGTGTCAAAATACAGTTTTTAAGGTTGATATGCTTCACTAATCAAGTATTCTGAAGACATTTTGGTACAACGGATGCTTTTTTGCTAGATCATCATCATGTACTTTGGTTGTTTTCTGAGTGTATAGGCCTTGGATTATACATTTATCTGGCGATTATATATTTAGAATCAGATTCTAAATGTTTCACTGTCAAGCTCTGATTTATTTTTTCAAGCATGTTGAAACCATATTTTTTATAAAGAGTATGTCTTTTCAATTCCTTACGTGAGTGCTTTAGGTATCAGATACAACAGGAAAGCATGATGGATAACACAACCTGCCAAAGACTTTTAACATGTGACTAAATAGGTCAGTAAAGACACAGATGACTCTGGCTTGTGCCTTCATCCCATTGTTCTAAGTATTTCCAGTTTCCGTTGACTTGTTCCCATGTGTTTTGTGTTGTCAACTGTGAATTTAAATTTTTTTCTCTCTTTCTGTTTTCCTCAGCTACCTATATCCTGAAATCAAATTCCTGTATATCTCTTGCATTTCAGAACATTCTAGATCACCAGGAATAAAATTCAAGATAATTTAAGAGTCTTAACTAGTGAGTGGACTAGAACAATCCATGACTTTAAAACGTTTTGGTCATTAGGTTTCTACTATAATTCTGCTTTTTTGGGGTGGTATGGGGAGGACAGCCACTGACATACAGCAGGATAACTTGCATTCCTTTTCCCTTTTGTTTCTTCCCCACAGGTGACTCTCATTTACCCTTAGGCAGGAGCTCAAGTAAGGGGATATCCATCTCGGTTCCCATTAGAACCACAAACCAGACCCACCAGACCCACCAGACCCACCCAAAGGGTGAAAACAGAGAGCAAATGCCAACTATTGTCAAGGATGTCACACAACTGGGGCTCTCATACTTTCAAAGTGGAAATGGATACATCCACTTTGGAAAAACTGTTTGACAATATTTATGGTTGAATTTATGCATACTTTGTGATCCAGAAGTTCAATTCCTAGGTATATATTCAACAGAAATCTATATGTATATTGACCAAAAGATATTCAAAGACCATTCCAAGAAGCACTATTCATAGGGGCCCGAACTATAAATAACCCAAAGGCCCCCTTTTGGAAGAATGGATAAATAAACTGTGGCATATTCAAACAGCAGAACACTATATAGAAATTTTAGAATGAACAAACTACAACTCCGTACAGCCAAATGCGTGAATACAAAAGAACTCTGGGACTTGGAGAAGCCACCGTGGTTTCCAGACCTGGGTGTTCAAGTGTGGGTTCAACTGTGTGTGTTGTGTGTGGGACACTGTGGGATGTGCTGGGGCGATTCCCAGATAGTCCCCTGCCCAATTCTGTCAGACACTGGCAACAGCTGGACTTGGCATTTCCTTGCTCACTGCCAAAAGCAGCCAACCTCTGCCTGTGCCCAAACACAGCTCTACAGAATGATCTGGATGCCTGTAGCAAGGCCCTTGGGGAAGCCACTCTTCCGTGCCCTGGCCCAGCTGGCCCCATTGGCCGGAGAGCCAGGGCTGGAGCCTGGGACCTTTGTTTGTTCTTTAAGGCGCTTCCTGCCACCTTCTCCCTCAGATACACACAACACTTTGTGCTCTAGGTAGGCTGGGGGAAGGGGGGATGATGTGCATGCCACAGGAGGTGATGCCTTCTGCCTTTGTTTCAGAGAAAGGGATGTGCTATTTGTTAATATACAAGAGAAATACTGAAAAGAGCAATTTTACATTATTTTTGGCTTATGTTGCAATACTTATTTTCTTGTATTAGAAAAGATCCCTTTCTAGAGAAAAAAATGTATTTCTCTGTTTTGTACCTCGCCCACAGTGGCGACCCTTAACAAGCAATAGAATGCATGGCTGCCTTGGAGGGGCTGGTGTCCGTGGCGCCCTGGGTGGTTCTGTGTTGCTGCCGCAGAGCTCCCAGCCCGTCCTGTCCTACCCACTTGTGGGGGTTCTACACCCCGGCTCCCCCAGGGTCTGTGTCCTAAGGAGCCCTTTGCACTAATCGTGTGTTGGAAAATGCAGTTAATAAAGCAATGTTTTCTGTGAAAGAACAAACAAAAAACCTCAGAGACAGCATTATTCCACTTACATAAAGTTCAAAACCCCGGCAAGTCAGGATAGAGATCATCCCTGGAATAGTGTGAAGGGTAGTTATTAGAAGGGGACCTGCAGGGACTTCTGGGGTTCTGGTTACGTGTTGTTTCTTGATTTGGGTGCTGTTGTGAAAATTCATTGAGCTACACTTCAATTTTCTGGATGCAGAATATCCTTAATAAAATTCAGAAAAAAATTATATTCAGCCTCAGGATTTCTTATTCAGGTACTTGGGGTTTGGAACTAGAGTTTGGTGTTTGATTCAGTTAATTTTGCTTTAATATCAGATTGAGAACCTCTGTTCTAGACTAAAAGAAATCTATGTTGCAATTTGGGGCAGGGCACGCTGTACCTTGATCAGGTGTTCTGGTTGCTCCACCATCTCCCAAAAAGATGCCAGAAAAATAAAATTTTGTCTCAAGAGGACAAAAATCATCTCTGATAACTGTGCTCAGAAACTGGCTGGATCTTGACATCCCCTGTTCCTTGCAGTTTATCTTTGGTCTATTTCTCTACGAAACAATATTTGGTTCCTAAGACCCCAATATGTGACCAATGCCACCTGCAGGACACGTCATGGAGCACTGGGGCTTAGGACACTAATTATTTGGTCCTCCATATAGCCCAGGTGGAATTCATTAAAATAGAAAGCAATAAGGAAACACCAGTGTGGCACATTTCAGTTAGAGAAAACTCGGCAAGATCCAAATACATGGCCCCAAATTCTCCTTTTTGCACATTTTTCTAAATTTTAGTATTTCCACATGAAAGAAGTCCATTTCTATATTTTTCACATTTTCTGGGCCTCCAATGCCCATAAAACTTTGGGATATCCTTAGAGGATTTTATTTTCTACATTAAAAAGAGAAAAAAAAATCCACAAAGTTAAAGCCACTTCAATTTTTAGTGCAAATACTTATTTTGAACTGACTAAAATGTTATACCTGCACTTAAAATTGTGCAGGCCTCCTGCATTGCCTGGGTCTGATAAATAAAATCCAGTAGACCCAACCAGAGGTGCCCGTGCTAAGCCCCACACTGCAAAAACAAACCTAAGTAAGTTTCTATTCTCTGAAAATGTCTTGCTTGCCCAGAAAACAGAATTTAAATCAGTCAACCAGCTATTAACTCCCTATTTTTCCACCAGCTAACTTCTTCATTTCTATGCAAACGCTTGCATTAATCAGGGTAAGAAATGTAGTTTGCATTAACCAGTGTAAATTTCCTCCCAATGTACACTCTTGTTCTGTCTATAAAAGCCCACTGCTCTCTTCGTTCATCGGAATTCCTCTCAATCTCGTGGTGACTGGAATCTCCCCAATTCATGTAAAACTCTCTGAGATACAATCAAATCTTGCTCAGGTTTTTAACAGGTCACACGTCTAGCCCTGGATCAATGAATCTGACCAAACAAATAAAATGTACCAACTGGTGAAGCCACCCGCATACCCACTCCTGGAGCTCAGATGCTGTCGATTTCTCCCAAAGCTCATGGCTACGCAGCACTTGGGTGGCTATTGAGATGAGAACCTGGACACAGTGGGAAGGGGAGAAGGGGTTTCCCACTCAGGAGGGGTTAGTGGGAATGGATAGAAAACTTGTATTTCAAATAACTTTTGACCTCTCTGGATAAGTTTTTAAAAATTAGAATGATTTTTGTTTGCAATGATTTAATGAAAAAAAATGACTTGTTCTTTTATCCTTGTACAGCTGGTTCCTAAGATGGCTTCTTCAGGAAGATGCATGAAGCTTCAAAAAATCTTAGGAAACAAGAAATTTCCAATAGCTTTAGATTTTTAAAAGTCCTCACCCATTGGCAGAAAAAGATGAGCTCGCATCTTCAAAATAGTTGCATTTATTCTCTCTAATATTTTTGATCTTCACAGTAAATTAAAAGATTTTATTAACCATGAGCTATAATAGAACTGATACATCATTATTCTGATTTCTTATTTCTCCCAAGCTAATTCCATGTCACAGATATGAATGATAAACTGCCTGATTCTGGCAAGCACTTTCTCTTTAGTGAAATTTCTCTCCTTAATTAGAAAATATGTAATTTTTATTGTTTATAAGTATAGCAGTTTTCTTTCAAGGGTAAATGCCATGTCAAGGTAGTTATTTGGATGAAAAGGTCATTTTTCCTTTAAGTTTTATTTTATCAGAGGGAACATCATACTTTTAGAATTTGCCTTCCAACATATTTTATTTGTGTAAATTGTGGCATAATGATTTCAATCACTTTTATCTGCAAAATTCAATTAAAGTGCCCATTATTATATAATGCCATTTGATAAAATTTTAAATGTACTTTTTACCTTGGTTCTCCAACTGAGGTGACACATTTACTTATATAATATAAAAATACCTGTTCAGTTCCAGTAGTAATGAAGTACTTTTCATAGACCATACCCTTCTTTGCATAATCATATATTTGGGTGGTAACAAAATCATGATATCACTGCCATTTATTTATGACCACAGACAACATATCTGTGATGAGTGTTGAAGATAAGACTAGAGCTAGTTTACTTAAAGCCATGGGTGATTTTGCATGTAGAAGTATCCGTGCACTGATGGGAAATGATGACTTACATAACCAAAGGTATATTTTCTTCAAGAAATCGAGGAAATGTCACAGGAGAAAACATCAAACATCGAACAGACAAGTTTACCAACTAAGAACTCTATGTGATTCACTGATGCTTTGGAAAAAAAAAAAACCCTTATTTTTGTAGCTCTAAATTAAAAAAAAAAAAACCTCTCTTATTTAGGAGAACAAATTATTAAGTAAACAGAACCTATCTTCTGACCTCCTCTGAAAAATCTGCAGGGGAAAGACAGATGATCAGTTGAAATCTGGAGACTAGTTTCAGAGAAATTATTTGCGGGTGTTACAAAGATAACAGTGTTCACCATAATGCTTCCAGTAAATGGCCACCTGTCACTCAGTGAACAGAAAAATCAGTGGAGACCTCACTAGGCCAGATTAAGGAATCTATAGACACTACATGTGGTTCTATAGTACACAGCACATAAATAGCCACTTCTTTGTGTCCACTGAAAAACAAGTAGACCAGAAATACAAGACTTTTTCTGTCCTGTACACTTGGAAATTCATGGCCCGATTACATGATTTTCACTTAAAACCTTAGCTGAATTTTATAATTTGCCTTTGCCATGGATTCAATTGCATAATAAACTCTCTTACATATAAGAAAAGTATAGATTGGTAAAGTCTTATGCTGTATCTAAAGAGAGGTTATGTCTGACAAAGCTTCTGAATCTATGTTACTGAGACACAACTTTCTTAACTCCTAATTATATTTTCAAAGGTTTTTGTTTCCCTCAAATGTGAAGGTAGGTGCACATTTTCACATCCTATTATTTATAAAATTATACACATTAAAATGAGATATTTACTTTTGCCAGTCATACACAATGAACAGTATGTTATCTTTGGATTCAATTTAATTTTTAAAATATGAAAACATGAAAAATAGGTCAAATGTTTGTTTACAGGACAGAGAAGCATAAGTCTAGGTTTAAAGAACATCGTAGGAGTTACATGCTCATCAGTGTCATTTACCAAGAAGAAAACAACTTGAGCCCCCTTAGTCTAAAGTAAAACACACACACACACACACACACACACACCCCTTGTCCTATCGTTACCACTATTTTAATTTACACTTTTTAAAAAATTTAAAACAAAATGAAAGATTTAATGTAGTAACATTAATCTGAGGACAGACGCAATACTGGCCAGAAGCACACGGCTTTCTGTGCAGACGACAGTTCAGTAAACATTTTTAAGTGCTGTGCTGGTTGGTGCTGGGAGCACGTTACGATTCATAAAAGCTGTTTTCTACCTTGACTATCTAGTGGGCCGATGGGGGCAGATGTGGAGAAAGATAAGATTAATTCATTTTTATCTGGACATCTAAGTACTAGTAGAAAAACCACAAATAGAGATGGGGAAATGTCATCTGGTTGAAGCAACAGTATAAAAAGGGGATAAAAGTGGGAACATACATTCCCTTTAGGGACAGTTAAATCCCGAGTGTAAGATATTTTGAGGGGAAGATGCTGAAAAGACAGATGGGGCCAGAATATGGAGTATCATAGATTTCATTCAAGAGAGGTCGGGAGGTTATTTTGTAGGCAGTGAGAATCCAATGCTTGCTTTCTTTTGTATTTCGTATTTTAAAATTGGCTTCTCACAATGAGAATGTTCTCGAATTGACTGTGGTGATGAATGCACGACTCTGTGATTATACCGAGAGCCACTGATTTTATATTTTGGATGGACTGTACAGTGTGTGAATAAAATTGTTTAAAAAATTGACTACTTATTACAAATGATATATGATTTTTGTAAGAGAGTCAAAGAACAGAAATAAGCCAGAAAAAGTCTTCCATTCACACTGCTTCCATTCCACTCACTCAGGGGTGGGCTTTGAGGTTCCAAGTCTAAAAACAAAAACACACACAAATGCAAAACATAATAATAATGGTAGCACTATGTTGTATACCCAGAGGTAAGCAGTCATGATCCTTTAGGCTATTTCTTCTGAGATTACCTCCATATCCCATAACAATTTTTTTTAAAAAGCTGGTACTTGTTGATTTTTCATTTTCAGACATTGTATTTTTGTTTTTACTCTCCTATGAAGATTTAGCTTTCTTTGCCACTGTCTTCCTTCCTCACATCCACACTTCCCTTGCCTTCATCCTCTCGAAATGATTATATGACATTTATAAGGTATTAATCAGCGGGTGCATTATTGTCATCGATACAATAATCGTTTATAAGCCAGTCATGTTGTTTACAGAGATTTCATGTTCGTTCTTCTCAAACTTCTGACTTAGAGTTAATGATTGCCTTGTTGGTTGGTTTGCTTGTTTGCATGGTTTTATTTTGGGAGGTTCTAAGTGCTTATACAATAGTTTTATTTGTATAAAGAGTTTATTGTTACTTTCAATTTACTTTGCTGAGCACTCGAGCCCACTTTCTTCCTTTCTTCTTATCTACTGGATTCCTTGCAATTCTTTGACATCGTTTCAAAGAATGCATATTTTCATTCATTTATGAATGTATGCAGAAGTAGTATTTAACATTATTTCCATCTTCCCCTTTGCTAATTTTCCTTCTCCTTGAAAATATTTTTTTATGGTCTACATACGGGGACCATGTGAGCTCCTTTTTGCTTCTGGCTTGTCTCGGAATGAGGCAGTTCTCTGTGGACCTGACACTGGTTCTGAAGGGTGTGGACAGATGAGAGACGGGGGGCAGGAGGTGCAGCTGGGGCCATTCTGAATTGGGTGTATCAGCCCAGAACTGCTTCTCAGCAAACCGGGACCTCCACTGACCCGGGCCCAGGTCGTGCCTCAGCTGAGAGGACCCCCCAGTCTGGGGCGGGTGGCAGTTGGTGAAGCCTCACAGACCTTTTTGTGGTGATTTAGTGATTATTCTCATTCATCGACTCACCATGGTAAGATGCTGCAAAGCTCACTGCCTTTTCCCTCTTTCTAACGTACCCCACAAGCTTCTACTGGCTAGTAACGTGAGATTCCAGAAAAATTAAGATGGTGTGTCAATAAATTGCCCCCAACAGCCCTACCCGCCATGCCACCTGGCCATGTCAAACTGCCGCACACAGGGAGGGTCCCTGCGTCTCCGTTCTGCAACAAAGTGACAGAAGGACAGGGAAAGCTGGGAGCTTCTGCCTTCTGGTGGTGGCTGCACTGTCTCTCCCTCCTGGGTCTTAGGGCATCTGTGGCTCCTCTCCTACCCATGGCCTAGCTGTTCAGTTTTCCTTTCTCTTGTGTGAGCAATGCTATTTCCATAAAAAAATCCTACCAGTAAGTCCTTTGGGTGCATTTCAGAGAATCAATATCCTGCCCAAATCCTGGAGAGGTTTGTTCTCGTTTTAAATGTCCTCCACTAAAATTTAGCATAAATTTTTACTGCATTTAGCAGATATTCTAAATTGTCTAAGAATCAAAGTAATAATTTTTTCCTAATATATCAGAGAAAAATGTCTTCCCTTGCTTGAATGTGGGTTATTCATTCTGGTAGGTGTCAGCTGGGATAGCAGTAAAGACCTGACTCACATTTTGTTAGGGGTCTCCAAGGAGAGCTTATCGGCACAGGGATGCCAGGGTCAGGATTGGTCTTTACAAAGGTCATTTTGACTCTGATGTGAAGAACGAACGGAAATTGTCACAGTGAGAATATGGAATAGGGCTGGCCAGAGATCACGAGGAAGATAGAACTGGCCGGGGTCAGGCTGAACCAGGCAATCTCACGAGGCCAAGAGAGAAGGGATTTGAAAGAGACTGGGAGGTCAATAAAGGAGCAGGCACATGTACACTGCACGGCGAGCTCCTTCAGGGCAGGGAAAGCACCTTGCCAGATGTGTATCCCGAGAGCCTGGACCGGTGCCGGGCACTCAGTTGGCAATTAATGCTTATTGAACAGAACTGACTCAATTGATTGCAAGGATAAGAAAGAACTGAAGATGCTGTCGCTTTGCAAGCCTGGATAGAAGAGACAGTTTGATGATGTCAGGTATTTTATTAAGGAATTATACGTGAAAAACCTGCTTTGCTAAGTACTTTACGTACATACAATCCAAATGTGAATTTCAGTGTAAATAATAGGACTTAATGAAAATGCTATATTTTGAGTTAATAAAATTTCATCAAAATCTTATTTCTATGAAATAAATTTGAGATTTTTAAGAAAGGGTAATTATTTAAAGAAAATCTCTGTAAGTAGAGTTGTTCTGGTAAGATATTTTTCTTAAAATTTATAAGAAATACATACACTAAGGGGCCCTGAATAGCCTAAACCATCTTGAAAAAGAAGTATGAAGTTGGAGGACTCACACTTCCAGACTTTAAGACTTATTACAAAGCTACAGTGGTCAAAACAGCATGGTAACAGCCCAAGGATAGTTGTATAGACCAATGGAATCCAACTGAGAGGTCAGAAATAGACCTTCAGATCTACGGCCAATTGATTTTTGACTGGGCTGCCAATTGCGAAAGAATAAACTCTTAAATGGTGCTAGGAGAACTGGATGTCCATGTCAAAAGAATGAAGGGGACTCCTATCTCATACCATATACAAAAATTAACTCAAAATTCATCAAAGACCTAAATACAAGAACCAAGACTATAAAACTCCTAGAAAAATATGTGGGGCAGCATCTTTAGGATTTTGAGTTAGGCAACGGTTTCTTAGACTTTATACCCAAAGCACAAGCAACAAAAGAAAAAAAAGTGTGCCAGTTTGGATGTATTATATCCCCCCAAAATGCCATGTTCTTTGATGCAGTCTTGTGGGGGCAGACGTATTAGTGTTGATTAGATTGGAATCCTTTGATTGAGTGTTTCATGGAAATGTGACTCAATCAACTGTGGGTGAGACTTTTGATTGGATAATTTCCATGGAGGTGTTACCCTACCCATTCAGGGTGGGTTTGAATTAAATCACTGAAGCCAATTAAAAGAGCTGACAAACAGAAGAACTCAGTGCAGCTTTGAGTGACATTTTGGAGAGAGAAACTGAGAGTGACACTTGTAAGAGGAGCTGCAACTAAGAGAGGACAAAAAGCCCCAAGAGCAACATTTTGGAGAATGCCATTTTGAAATATCACCTGGGAGCAAGTAGATGCAAGCCATGTGCTTTCTACAATTCAACAATAAAAAAGACAAACAATCCAAGTAAAAAATGGGCAAAAGACACGATGAATAGACATTTCTCCAAAGAGGATATACTAACAGCCAAAAAGCTTATGAAAGGATGTTCAACATCATTAGCTATTAGGGAAATACAAATTAAAAACATGATATACCATTTCACACCTACTAAAATGGATACTATTTAAAAAAACAGAAAATTATAAGTGTTGGAGAGGATGAGGAGCAATAGAAACACATTCATTGTTGGTGGAATATAGTTTGGTGGTTCCTTCAAAAGTTAGGTATAGAATTATCATATAACCTGGCAATCCCACTTCTAGGTACATACCCAAAAGATTTGAAAGCAGGGACTCATATAGATAATTGCATATCAATGTTCATGGTGACATTATTTACGATTGCCAAAAGGTAGATGCAAACCAAGTGTTCATGAACAGATGAATGGATAAATAATATCTGGTATATACATGCGATAGAATATTATTTAGTAGTAAAAAGGAATGAAGTTCTGATACATGTGACAACATGGATGAACCTTGAAGACATCATGTTGAGTGAAATAAGCCAGACATAAAAGGACAAATATTGTACAATCTCACTGATATGAAATAATTAGAATAAGCAAACTCATAGAGTTAGAACCTAGAATATAGTTTACCAGGGGCTGGGGAGGGGGTAGGGATTAGGAATCAGTGCTTAAATTGTACCGTTTCTGTTTAGGTTGCTTGTAAAGTTTTGGTAATGGATGGTGGTGACAGTAGCACAATATTGTAAATGTAATTAACAGCACTTAATTATGTATGTGAATGTGGTTAAAAGGAGAAATTTTAGGTTGTATATATGTTATTAGAATTAAAAACAAAGTACCTAGAACTGTATGGCACAAACAGTGAACCCTATTGTAAATGATGGATCACAGTTAAAAAAAAATAGCTTTTTTTCCTTTCAAAGGAAGATTTATTTATAAAACAGTGATTAATATATAAAATAACTACTGGAATTTTGGGGCTTCCAAAAAGACAATTTTACTCCTCCCCACCCGGTTTTAAAGAATCACAAAAATTAAAGTTGGAGTGAAGGAAATTGATATCATGTCTTACATTGATTTAAAAAAAAATTTTTTTTAATTGAGATTGTTCACATACCATACAATTATCAAAAGATCCAAAGTGTACAATCAATTGCCCCTGGTACCATCATACAGATGTGCATCCATCACCACAATTAATTTTTTTTCCAATTTTTAGAACATTTTCATTACTCCAGAAAAGAAAGACAAAAAAAAAGGAAACTCAAATCCTCCCATACCCCAAACCAACCCCACTCCATTGCTGACTCATTGTATTGGTATAGTACATTTGTTACAGTTGATGAAAGAACATTAAAATACTGCTAACTGTAGTATATAGTTTGCAATAGGTATATTTTTCCCTATATGCCCCTCTATTATTAACTTCTAGTTATAGTGTCATACATTTGTTCTGGTTCATGAAAGGCATTTCTAATATTTGTAGAGTTAATCACAGACATTGCCCACCACAAGGTTCACTGTTTTATACATTCCCATCTTTTAATCTCCAGATTTCCTTCTGGTGACATATGTGCCTCTGAGCTTACCCTTTCCACCACCTTCACACACCTTTCAGTAGTTAGTTATTCTCACAACATGCTACCATCACCTCTGTTCATTTCCAAACATTTAGGTTCACCATAGTTGAACATTCTGCTCATAATAAGCAACTGCTCCCCATTCTTTAGCCTCATTCTATATCCTGGCAACTTACATTTCACGTCTATGAGTTTACATATTATAATTAGTTCCTATCAGTGAGACCCTGCAATATTTGTCCTTATGTGTCTGGCTTATTTCACTCAATATAGGGCCCTCAAGGTTACTTCATCAAGCAATTTTTTTAATACTTTTTTTTCACAAACCATACATTCCATCCTAAGTAAACAATCGATGGTTCCCTGTAGAGTCACGTATTTATGTATTCACCACCATCACCACAATCTACATAAGGACATCTCCACTTCTTCCACAAAGCAGGAGGAAGAGTCAAAGAAGGTAGAGAGAAAAAAAAAAGAAAGAAAGAAAGAAAGAAAACAAAACAAAATAAAACATGACAGCTAGGAAGCAACAAAAGGAAAGATAGCATTAAACTAAAGGAGAATAAAGAGTCAGACAATATTACCAATACCAAGGGTCCCATACCCCTCCCTTATGTCCCCCTCTTATATGCACTTAGCTTTGGTTTATTGCCTTTGTTGCATTAAAGGAAGCATAATACAATGTTTCTGTTAATTATAGTCTCTAGATTGCATTGGTTGTATTTCTCCCTCAACACCTCCCTATTTTTAACACCTTGCAAAGCTGACATTCATTTGTTCTCCCTCATGAAAAAACACATTTGTTACATTTTATCACAACTGTTGAGCACTCTAGGTTCCACTGAGTTATAAAGTCCCAGTCTTTATCTTTCCTCTTTCCTTCTGGTGTCCCACATGCTCCTAACCTTCCTCTTTCAACCATACTCACAGTCATCTTTGTTCAGTGTACCCACATTGCTATGCTACCATCACCCAAAACTGTGTTCCAAACCTCTCCCTCCTGTCTTTTCCTGTCGGTCTGTAGTGCTCAGTTTAGTATTTCCTGTAGAGCAGGTATCTTGTTCACAAACTCTGTCATTATTTGTTTGTCAGAGAGTATTTTAAACTCTCCCTCATATTTGAAGGGGAGTTTTGACAGATACAGGATTCTTGGTTGGTGGTTTTTCTCTTTCAGTATCTTCAATATATCACCCCAGTTTCTTCTTGCCTCCATGGTTTCTACTGGGAAATCCGCACATAGTCTTATCAAGCTTTCTTTGTATGTGATGGATCGCTTTTCTCTTGCTGCTTTCAGGATTCTCTCTTTGTCTTTGACATTTGATAATTGATTATTAAGTGTCTTGGTGTAGGTCTATTCAGATATTTATTGAGGTTTCATGAATGATTAAAAGTAATACGTATTCTCTAATTTTTGTCTTAGCTCAAGATTGTTTTGTGTTGTTCAATGTTCTATTTCCTTAGAAATTTTTTCACATGATTTAACAATTTTCATAAAATTTATGTTTTTCGTAAAACATATGTATGTTTTTTAAAACTCTCATTATGATTGCTTTCAAGTTACTTTTTTTTGCACGAATCATATGAAATTGCTGTTATTCAAAGTTACTGATCTACAAAAAATGTCATTTTCAGTTCGTTCAACCTAATAATTCTGTTTTTATATGCACATACATGTGGTCCAGGCATTGTTTTAGTTTGCTAAAGTTGTCGAAATGCAATGTACTAGAAATGAGCTGGCTTTTACAATGGGGATTTATTAGTTTATAGGCTTACACTTCTGAGGCCATGAAAATGTCCAAATCAAGGCATTATCAAAGTGATCCTTTCTTCCTAAAGACAGGCTGCTGGGAGATGGGGCTTCTCTGCCATATGGCAAGGCACACGGAGGTGTCCACTGGCCCTCCTCTCCCGGGTTTTGTAGCTTTCAGGTTCTGGCTGCTCAGCCTGTGGCTTTCTTTCTGAGCCTGTGTGTGTGGCCTTCTCTCTCAGCTGCTTCTCAGCTGTTCTCTCTCAGCGCTTCTCTCTATCATCCTTTTATAAAGGACTCCAGTAAGAGGATTAAGACCCACTTGGCTCAAGCTTCAACTGAAATAATCTAATCAAAAGTCCCTCCCACGATAGATCTACATCACAGGAATGGATTAGCTTTAAGAACATGATCTTTTCTGGGGTATGTACAGCTTCACACCTCACAGGTGTACTGCAGCTTCCCCAAATCATTCTTTCTTAATGTAATAGAATGTAATGATCCCCTTTATACAAAACAGAGCTTTATGCCTTACCTTCTATTTATTTTCAAAGTTCCTGTGTCATCATATTTGGATGTTTTCTGTTAGAAACAGCAGAAGGCTAGACTTAAAAAATCCAGTCAGAGAGTTTCTCCCCTCCTTTCTATAACAGGCAAATTCAATCATCTTAATTTATTTAGTTAATATATATATTTAAATTTTTTTCTACTCTTTTAGTTTATGATTTCTATTTGTGATACTATTTATTTCTTTTTCCCTCTCCTAATTGACTTTAATTGACTTTTAAATGCATTTTTTAACCCCCCCCCCACCTGCTTGTATGGAAGTGTTTGTATTCTTGAAGTAGCCAACTTAATTTTTAATATGTTCACTTGATCAAAAAGTAAAAACAAATGTAAACTATAAAGATAGCCACACTTCTCCTTTTAATTCCTTCTATACTGTTTATATTGTAATCTATTATTTTACTTTTGTCTACTTTTTAAAACACTCCAACCTTAGTCTTTACTTAAGTGTACAGTCTCAATAGAGAAACAGAGAAATAAATTAGAGTTTTGCAATGGAATATAATGCAGCCATTAAATGTCACATAATTAGACTTTGTTCCCAAAATAAAATCCAACTTAAAAACATAACAAAAATAAATACATGATGTTATGAGCTTAATTTTGTGCATATATATGTGTATGTTTGTGTGTGTGAATTTTATCTTTATCTCTATTTCTATCTCTATATATCTCTCTCTGTATTCTAAAAGTTAACAATATATGGCAGAATTAGTGGTGAGTTTTACTTTCTAATTCATATATTTCTTGATTTTTTTCAGTGAGGATATATTCATTCTGCAATTAAAAAGTTTTTTTATTGATTTCAGTTAAATTTCATGCATTTATCCCTTGGATTTTTTGGCAAATTTTCAGAAATCATACTGTCCTTAAGTTAAAAAAAATCAGTTTTAAATGGGAACCACAAAAATGTTTATTTCAGGGAAATAAAACTTGGGTAAGAAGAAACTGACAACTTTTTTATGGAAGCCACAGGAACTAACAGCAGCTGGTGGTAACACGGCATCTCTGCGTGTCAGCATGACTACCTAAAGAGAAAGAAGAAGCTATTCAAGAGAGAGGAGTGTATGAAATAAAAGGCATAGCCTAATGGGAGCTGCTTGTGAAATCTCCAAAATAAGACACTTCTAAAAAAGTTGGAACTGAGGGAGGAACACATTTGAACTTCCTGTAAAGCTTAGTTAAAAAGCTTGGAAAATATTAATGACAAGTAATGACAACCCTCAAGAGTTAAACCCACTAATTTACATACATAGTGTGCTTTAAAATGTTCCATAAAAGGCGCAAAGCTGCTATATAAAAGTTTTAAAGCAGTGCTCAAGCCATGTAGAACTTGCTTGGAATATTGTGGACTTTCTAGAAATTGCTTAGAAGGCTTCCCACCTGGGATGTCTCATTTAAAGCACATTTGAGAATAGCTGTGGTCTTGTTTTTCTTGGGAATAATTCTTGTAAACCTTGATTGCGGTTCAGAAGAGAATGCAACTGGGCAGAAGAGTATAGATTATGAGTGTTTGACTCCTTCTGTTACTCTGGGATAGTTACATAACCTTCCTATCCTAGTGGCAATCTAGCTAGAAAATTAGACCACTTGGGTTGATAATCTACTTTTAGTACCTAGGCAAGATGGCAAGTTAGTTAATGCTTCTGTGGCTCAGTTTCATTCTTTGTAAAATGTGGACAGTGTCAGTCAGGGTTTCTCAGAGAAACAGACAAACGGATTTATTGGTCTGTTTATAAAGATTTATTTTAGGGAACTAACTAGCTCACACACTGTGGAGCTGACCAGTCTGAAATCCATGGTTCCATAGGGGGCGGCAGCCGTCCCAAAGCTGAACCAAGAGTTGATGTTGTAGTCTTGAGGAAGAATTTCTTCTTTTCTGGGAAACCTCACTTTTTGCTCTGAAGGCCTTCAACTGACTGGAAAAGGCTCATCCACAATTTCTAGGGTAATCCCATTTACTTAATGAAGACAATCGATTTTCACTGTTAACCACTTCTACAAAACACCTTCACACCAACACCTAGATTAGTGTTTGGTTAAGTAACAAGGTACTATAGCCTAGCCAAGTTAACACACAGGACTAACCATAACAGAGATGGCAAGGGCACCTGCCTCAGAGGCTGCTGGGAAGCTTAACCATCGTCACAGGTGTGAAGTGCCTGGTAAATGTGGGCTAATGTGATGATGCTCCCTCCTCTTCCCCACCAGAAAAACTGCATCCATAACAATTACCATTTCCCCAGTTCATCTGCTTCTATGCAATTATATTTGTGAAATTACCTAGCACAGTATCTTGTTCATAGTAGATGGCTCAATAAAATATATATCTCTTTCCTAAAAGAAATGTTAAACACATTTCACTTCCTCACTTGCCTTCAGACCATATGTAACTCTGTCTCAAGCCAGGTAAATTGTCCAACCCTGCCCATTTACTGACTGGAGAGATTACATTTGGTTAAAGAGAATTGTGTGGCTTTTACATTACTGAGCTAGGATGAGAGCTCCATTTTCCGGACTCTTGGTGTCTGGCTGCCCTCTGACAAATAGATTCAGCCCCGAGGCACAGGAAATACATAGTAGATTATGGAATGAAGAACATACTGTGATCTTCATTTTTACATACTTAGTTTTGTATAATGCACCCCTCAAAATGATGCAACATTAATATAGAAACACATTAGAATAATAAAACTGATCAGACTTTATATATAATTTGCTTGAATTAGTTTTTAGAAAAAAATAGCTTTTTTCGTGAATTTATGGGCAATGCTAAGTTTTACTCTCAAAAACTTTAAGAAAATATTACAAAGAAATTCATAAATGATTATTCTCAAAGAAAAGTTTCAACTAATCAGGTTGGTACTTTTTAAAGTTTCAAATACAACCACAGAGTGCTTCTGGCCAGCCTGTTTTGAGCACATAGTGAATTCTAATGTCTAATGCCTTAGAAAATGTATATTCCTCAAATGTGCCCCAGGGAGGCAACTTCCCAAATTCATTTACAATAATGGGATTTTCAGATGAAGGAAACAATAAGTATAATTTCTGTCACAGAGTTGTGTTGTCAGTGCAAAAATTTCATCCTAACATCAAATACCTTTTATTGTTGAATTTACATGTAAAAGAAATACTATGTCACTTAAAGTTTGGTCTTGAGCATCACTTTCTTGTAAAACAAACAGAAGTCCTACATCCCATACCAAACCAATATCATGTAGCCATGGCAACCAAGAAATTCTACACATGCTCCCAACGACACTGCTTTCCCTGCGGAAAGTACAGGCCTTCACACGTGTGCACAGGGCCACAATTCCTAACACACAAATGCCTCTCATATAAACTTCTGTAACTATGTTCCTAAGTTTTAAAATGTCAAGTTGTTCAAAATAGCAAACTTCTGATTAGCATTTATTACTTGTAGGGCCCTCAGCCAGGTGCCAGACCTTCCGAAGCCCACACTCAGCTTCACATCCATGCGACACGGCCATTTATTCTCAGGCAGGTACACTTTAGTATTTTAATGATATTAACTTCCTGATGTCTCATATTTTCTTATTCTCCAATCATTATCAAGTCTCCAGATTCCATATTATCTGCTTGGTAGACAAAGGAAAATAAAGGGAGAAGTACACAAAGTAAATTAATTAAACCTTTAACTTGGGAGAGGGTGCATTTTGTTGAAGGGCTAGAGATAGAAATAACATTTAAAAACAGAACAGGAAAGAGAGATCACAGAGAAAAAAAAATGAACAATTTTCCTTCTAGGTCCTTCTCTATAGTTTATAATTTGTGAAGCATAGCCTAATAGGTATATTTTTGAGGGAAAAAAAATATAGTGAGATGGCAATGAGACAAATGCTTTTCTCTCTCTCTCTCTCTCTCTCTCTGTGTTGTGATTGTATTAAGCTTTCCCTGAACTCATATTATGCTCTATATTTATTCCCTACGGAATAAAATGGAAAGTATGTATAGATTACATAAAAATTTGATTAACATAGAGCTTAATGTGCTACCTATTATATTAAAATAAAATGAGTGGGGGAAGCTCTGTAAGTTAGAGAGATCAGAACAGAGTTTTTAATATCAGATTTGCATTACAGAGAGTGAGGCAATTTATTTTAATAAGACTGCTGGTGGATTATACAAATTTAACATAACATCTGGAAACCACTGGTCTTTTATCTTTTAGTAATTACTTTTATGTATCTGGTAAAACATGATTATACGACTGTTATATTGCAAATGGTGAGTCATCTTTAGATGTGGCTTTCTGCTATGCCAGGAGAACTTAATTAGCGGACTAAATCTTGATGGTCACCCCCTGACCAGCCAGTACGGTGCATCACACAGGAGGATAAATTCAGTACTAACTGGCTCATGCAGGGCTGGTCGCCATTAGGAGAGAGGCTGGGGCCCAGTGGAGAAAGAAAGATGTTCTCTCGGGGTCATCTAGCACAGGCCACGTCAATCAACCTGCGAGAATTGATCCTGGTGGCTCTGCCTCTGCACTGAGCTTAGCGAAGTCCTTCCAGGAGGTCTCCAGCTCTTGGGGTCTAGTTCCCTTAGACAACCTGCAAGGAGCAGACTAAGGCTCGGGAGCAGGGGCTCCAAGAGAAGGTGGTCACCTCTTAAAGGGACAGTGTCTTATTGACGTTCACTGATGAGATGAAAAAAATATCAGAAGACTCAAGACTGATTTATTTTTCCCCACTTGCATTAAAAAAGTTAGGGTTAGGATTAGATTTAGTTCTTCTAGAGCTTTACGAACCAGAAGCTATTTATTAAAGCTACAATTTTAAAAAGTTCTTGGAACCATGTGAAATTCCTCATGCACAGTAGAAACTGTAATAACACTTTAAGGTAAAGAGGAGAATACTTTGGCATGGGATAGCACACCTCTGTTTTCCAGAGAAGGACTGCCTTAGTAGGAGTTCAACTTACTTCAGTCTATTGACAATGGACAGTGGTCACCAGATGTTTATGCCCTAAGGGTATGATCTCATTAAATCATTAGGACAGTACCATAATCCTTATTTTAGAGAGAGAGAATAAGGCTTAGAAAGTTTAAATTGTCCAAAGTCGTCCAATGAGGGAGTGGTAGTGTTAATATTCAAATATGGGTTTATCGGACCCCCAAACTTAAGATGTTAACTCCTATGGACAGTGCCCTGTCAGTATCAGTGTGCCCCCAAGATGGGCTGTGCCATGGGGATAAAAAGTCACCCAAAGTGACCAGCTCACATGTTAGCAGAGGAAGATCTATATGCACAATATGTTCATAGAATGAAGTTAACATAAAGATCTGTGGGGAGGAATGGGGTTCTGATGCAGGCCACACACAGATGAACCTTGGAAACATCATGTCGAGGGAAATAAGCCAGACACAAAGGGACAAGCATTGTATGAACTCACTGACTTGAAGCAATCAGAAAAAGCAAACTCATAGAGTCAATCTAGAACATAGGTTACCAGGGGACGCTGTGGGAATAGGGAGTGGGAAGTCAAAGCTTAAAATGTACAGGGTTCTTATTTGACATGATGGAAATGTTTTGGTAATAGATGGTGGTGATGGCAACACAACATTATAAATGCAATTAGCAGCACTGAAATATATATCCAAATATGATTAAAAGGGAAAACATTAGATTGTATATCTAGTAACAGAATAAAAATTAAAAACAAATCCACGGAACTATGCTACACAAATGGTGAATCCTGAGTTAAACCATAGACAGACTTTAATTAATAGTACAATATAAAAATGCGCTATCAACAATTGTAACAAATGTTCCATACCAAGGCAAGGTGTTGGTGGGTGATACATGGCAATCCTGTATTTTATGCATGATTGTTCTCTAACCCCACAACTTCTCCAATTAAAAAAAAATCTATGGGCGCAGGGAAGAGGGAGTGATTAATTATGACTGCAGGCTGTGACGAAGGTGTCACAGTAGGGCTTTTGGAGCATTTTTAAGATGTCTATTTTGGGGAGCAACCAATAAATTTATTTTCAAAAACTGTTATCCAGGGAGGCACTTCCTGCCTTTGACTTAAGGTAAGGATATGCAGTCAATATTCACCACATAAAAGGCAGATGTTGCTTCTAGAAAATGGTCAGGTGGTTATGGGTTGCTGCTAAATCATCATCAGCGGCCTGTTCATTATTGAGAGGCTGTGATGTGTTTGGCTACTACTAATGGCTGTGACCTAGCTATCCAAAAATGTATAAATTCAATACCGGAGAGATCGTAGCTCAAACACATGCAGGCTCCTTTTTACTACTGGTGCTTGTTTCTGTAGGTTTTATTTTTTTATTTGCAACAGGAGGCTTTTATTAACTTTGCAATTTGAAAAAGAACACATAATGTAAATTTAAATAGAAAACCTTATATATATATATATTTATTTACTTATACACACACAATGTGAACTTGAAACTGAATGGGCAGCAAAGAAGAACAGAGGGTAATAGCTGAGCAAAGAGTAAATATATCCTGTGATTTGACCCCCTGATCTATGGTAGAACTCTATGTACCATTTTTGAAGGTTCTCTCTAATGCTAATTGCCTGTTTGCATCTTGTCCTTCTGAGAATCTGGAGCCACAGATGCCCTTTCAGTGACCATGAAACATCTTCTGTGTAATCAGGTTTGCTGCTGCGCTGACCTCAGGGGTCTGTAGGCTTAATTACACTGTATGGAGGGTGCAGGAAAGCAGACAAGTGAGGGCTGGAGTTTAAATATTAATCAGTGCTAGCCAGAGCAGAACTCCAGCAGGCACCACCTTTACAAAGTGCATCCACGGTTATCCTTGATTCCAACAGTGGGCTTGTTCAAGGTGTTCAAAAGTGAGTCGAAGTATATCCCATAAAATTTTGTGTGAAAAGAAGTGACTAACTCTATCAGGAAAAGTTTAAGGGTAGCACACAGTCCTACAATCCTGCTCATTAGGGACCCATTTTCAGATCCTCTTTCCAATACTATGGCTTGTAGAAGAACCAATCCCTAGAAGGAAAGAAGGTGGAGAGAGGGAGAGTCAGAAACAGAGCTAGTGATGACATTAGAGGGACAGATCTACAGTATTTCACAGATCTTCCAAACACAAGATTGGCAAGTGTCTGTGTTTAATAAAAATGCCCCTCAAACAAAAAGCAGACCTGCTAGCAAACATGCAACCACGGGCAAGGAGAATTACTTGGGCCACGTGGAGCAGGCTGCCCGAGGAACCAGAGACTATTCTTTTTGAAACACTAGTTCAGAATCTTCCTCAGGTGCACCCACACGGAGGAGATGTGGTGTTGATGTCCTCACCTCCGTGTACACTTTTAAACACACTTTCTAACTCATTTTTGCATTCAGTAAGGAGTCACTGAGTGCCTCCAACTCATGTGGCACTAACGATAGTTTTTACAAGTTTGATTTTGCCATTTTCAGTAAATGCTTTTGCCATCTTCACAAATCCTGATTTAAAGACCTCACTATATATTACATCATCTAAAACACAGAGTGGTAATTAAGAGCCAAGGTGAGAAGACAGAGCAATTAGGCAAGAGAAGGAAATAAAAGACATCCAAACTGGAAAAGAAGTAATCCCTATTTGCAGATGATATGAAACTACATATAGGAAACCCTGAAGTCCACAAGAAAGCTACTAAAGCTAATAAATGAATTCAGCAAAATGGCAGAGCACAAGATCAACACACAAAAATCAGGGGTGTGTCAATACACCAGGAATGGACAATCTGAAAAGGAAATCAAGAAAACAACTCCATTTACAATAGCAACTGAGTGTCAAACACCTAGGAATACATTTAATCAAGGTTGTAAAGGACTTGTATATGGAAAACTACAAATCATTACAAAATGAAATAAAAGAGGACCTAAATAAATGGAAAGATATCCTATGATCATAGATTAGAAGATTTAATATCACTAAGATGTCAATACTACCCAAAATGATTTGCAGATTCAGTGCAATCCCAATCAAAATTCCAATAGCCTTCTTGGCAGAAATGAAAAAGCTAATCAATAAATTCAAATGGAAGGGCAAGGGGCTCCAAATAACCAAATCATCCTGGAAAAGAAGAACAAAATTGAAGGACTTACATGTTCCGATTTCAAAACTTTTTATAGAACTATGGCAATCATAACAGTGTGGTACTGGCACAAGGACAGACATAGATACCAATGGAATAGAATTGAGAGTTCAGAAATAAACCCACACATCTTTGGACAGTTGGTTTTTGATAATAGGTGAAAGAATGATCTCTTCAACAAATGGTTCCAGGGAATCTTGATATCCACATGCAAAAGAATGAAAGTGGATCTCTACTTCAACCATATACAAAAAGTAACTCAAAATCAATCAACAACCTAAATATAAGATCTAAAATTATAAAACTTTTAGAAGAAAACATAGGGAAATATCTTTAGGGCCTTGTATTAGGCAATGAATTCTTGGACTTTATATCAAAAGCTCAAGCAAAAAAAGAAAAAAAAATAGATAAATTGGACTGTATCAAAATTAAAAACTTTTGTGTGTTAAAGGACTTTATCAAGAAAGTGAAAAGATAACCTACTTGTGCTGGTTTAAATGTATTATGTCCCCCAGAAAAAGCATAATCTTTGATGTAATCTTGTGTGGGCTGACCTATCAGTGTTAATTAGATTGTAATTCTTTGAGTGTTTCCATGGAGATGTGCCCCACCCAACTGTGAGTGATGACTCTGATTGGATAATTTCCATGGAGGTGTTACCCCACCCATTCAGGGTGGGTCTAAATTAAAACACTGGAGCAAACAGAAGGGACTCAGTGCAGCTGAGAGTGACATTTAGAAAAGGAGCTACAGCTAAGAGGGACACTTTGAAGAAAGCACAGGAGCTGCAGATGAGAGACAGTTTGAAGACGGCCGTTGAAAGCAGACTCTTGCTCTGGAGAAGCTAAAAGAGGACAAATACCCTAAGTGCAACTAAGAGTGACATTTTTGAGGAATTGCAGCCTAGAGACGAACGTCCTGGGAGAAAGCCATTCTGAAACCAGAACTTTGGAGCAGATGCCAGCTAACAGAGGTTTTCCGGAAACCACTGGCCATCCTCCAGTGAAGATATCCGATTGTTGATGTGTTACCTTGGACACTTTATGGCCTTAAGACTGTAACTGTGTAATGAAATAAACCCCCTTTTATAAAAGCCAATCCATCTCTGGTGTTTTGCATTCTGGCAGCATTAACAAACTAGAACACTACTCAATGGGATAAAATATTTGGAAATCACATATTTGAAAAGAATCTAATATCCAGAATATATAAAGGACTCCTACAACTCAACAACAAAATGACAAACACTCAATTAAAAAATGTTCAAAGGACTTGAAGAGACGTTTCTCCTAAGGATATACAAATGACCAATAAGCATATGAAAATATGCTCAGCAACATTAGCCATTAGGGAAATGCAAATCAAAACCTCAATGAGATACAACCTCATATCCACTAAAAAGGCTATTATTTAAAAAAAAGGGGAGGTGGATAAAAAGTGTTAATGAGAATGTGGAGAAATAGGAACTCTCATACACTGTTGGTGGGAAGGTAAATGGGGGCAGCTTCTGTGGAAAAGTTTGCTGATTCTTCCCAAAGTTAAACACAGGACTACCATGGGACCTGGCAATCCTACTTCTAGATATATACCCAAAAGAATTGAAAGCAGGGACTCAAACAGATACTTGCACACCAATATTCATAGAAGCATTATTCACAATAGCCAAAAGATGGAAAACCCAGGTGTTCATTAGCAGATGAATGGATAAACAAAATGTGGTATGTGCACATAATGGAATGTTATTCAGCTGTGAAAAGGAATTAAGTTCTGATACATGCTGCAACATGGATGGAACTTTGAAGACATTACGTTGAGTGAAAGAAGCCAAAGACAAATGGACAGATATTTTATGATTCCACTTAAATGAAATAATCAATATGCAAATTCATAGAGACATGAAGGAGAGTACAGGCCACCAAGGTCAGAGGAGGGGAGGGAGAACGGAGTTAAAGCATAATGGCTCAGGGTTTCTGTTCGGAGAGATGAAACAATCTGGTAATGCATAGTGATGGTAGCCCAACGTTGTGAATATGATTAATGCCACTGAATCGTATGCTTGGGAATGGCTGAGATGGGAAATTTTAGGTTGTGCGTGGGTTACTATAATTAAAAAAAGAGAATAAAGACACACTGATAATTAAGTTCAATACATGAACACAGACTGGGTCTCAAATTGGAATATAGATTGCTTTATACCAATGTTAAATTTTTGAACTTGATAACTGTATGTAATGTGATCACATAAGTGAATATCCTTGAACTTAGGAAATATACATGGCAATAAATATTAATGGAATATGATTTAGGCAATCTACTTGCACATTTAGAAAATAGATATATGATGGGCAGATAGACAGAATGATGTAGGAAATGTGGTAAAACGGTAAAAGTTGGTAGTTTTAAGTATCTGGGTAGAGGGTATTTTAGAGTTCTCCTGGGTAGAGGGTATTTTAGAGTTCTCCGTATTGATTTTGTATTATTTTTTTTTAAAAAAAGTTCCTGTAAACTTGAAATTGGATCAAAATAAAAAGTTTAAAAAGTTAAATTAAGCAGATAAAAATGCCAAAAATAAGTCAAGGTGAGAGTCTTAAATTTAGCAAAACTAGATAATCTGATCTCCTTATGGGATTCTGATGAAAGAAAGTTTACCTTCTTTCTTTTTCTTGCTTCTCTCTCTCTCTCTCTCTCTACCTCCCTCTCTCTCCCCCTTACCCCCACGTGCTCCTCATGGTCTCAGTAAAACTGAGCTGTGAACAAAAATCAAAACTGCATCAACATTAAAACCAATTAGTATTTTTTAAGCATTCGCTTTTGAATCAAGAGTTCCAAATCATAGTTCCTTCCCTTGAAGAGTTTAGGTTTCCCTAAGTCTAGAATTAATAACCTCTAGAAAGTGTTGTGACATGAGCAGTTTTCATAAATGCACAGGTAATTAGAGAAATATGAATAGAAAAGTGCCTTTGGATACAAATCAAACATCCTTGCTATCTGAGAAAAAGAAAGAAGAGTAAAAGTCTCTACTGCATCTACAAGAAGAGGAGGCATATATAATTCAACCTATCCCAAGCCATTTAGAGGTAAGCACAGTAATTTATACTCTCAGAGCACTCTTCTTGGAGTAGTATGGAGAAATTTAGCAGATTACATTGCACTGACTCCCAACCTTAGTCTACATGCAGCATCTCTGTTGTTTGTCTTTTACAGTTCACCTTGCTTCTGTAGCAATAGCAGTGGATGACAGAAATGGAGACTTTGAAACTAGCTAACTTCAGGGTTTGGAGGGTTGACAGGCAATGGAAATCAGAGGCAAGTTTTAATGTAGAATGGATTTGTTTTCTCGCCCTGAATGGTTTGGGGGTTCTAGCACATGTGCTGCTTATTAATGAATCCCAATCAATTAAACTTTAAATATTGATAACTTGTCTCCCTTTTCCCTCTGATTGAAAGCTTGCTGAATTTAATTTATATTGATCTCAGCTTCATAGTAAGAATATAAATAATATGATGAGAAAATTCTCAATATGTACTTTTATTTCTCACTGCTGCCTATGGTTTATTTTAACACCCACCACTCTATGTTTTCATTTTGCCTCTAAGATGGATGATGACAGTTGGCAGACAACAGTTACCTCTTTGTAAAGAGACCTGATGCCACTTCAAGGAACACAACTGAGGAAGTGAGATGCAAAATAACCATACTTTTAAATATAGTTTAGTGAAGAAGTAGAGATACATGGACAGGTGCTGAGGTTTGCTGTTTCTATTTTTATGTCTTTCTTGTTTTGGTAGTTCTTTCTACTGGACTCCTTTTGGGTGTAGCCTGAGTAAATTATGCCCCTATAAAGAACTATTGTCAAAAGGCTCCTCGTCCTCTGCTTATTTCGATGGTCTCAACAGAACAAAAGGAGAATAAAGTAAATCACTATTCTCAAACTATCACTAACAAGTTTCCCTCTCTCTTCTTCTGTCTATTATCTATCTACCTATCATCTATCAATCTCTCTTATCTATATCTATCTTCTATCATCTATATTTATGTATTCTAGATATATCTATGGATAGATAATTATTTATATATATGATATGACAATAAAATGAGGGATATATAAAATGGTAAAGTGCATTGCTCTAAGAAGTGTACCATGCAAAAATAAATCCATGGTATAGTGAAATGTAATTTACATTTACATCGAATACAGTAATTACCTTAGTTAATACATATTTTCTTTTACACTAAAACAACAGCAACTACCAAAAGAAAAAGAATGTGTTATCAAAACCATCTGAATAACTTTTCCATTGTAATTGATAAGGTTTTTCAAGCCCTTAACTGCTGGAAAGATGCTACTAATGAGATAAATCATAAACTATTTCCATCAGCTATTGTTTCTATTTTATTATGTAAACCGACATTCACCTTCAAGGATACTCTCACAATGTTTTAAGATATTTCAATGCATTCTAGCATTTTTGTTTTGATGCATATGACATTTTTATTTGGAAGTTCTGTATCAGTCTAAATCTCAGTTTTCCCTTTAGAGAAAAATTTCCCTTATGTTACAATGAAAACAACAGTCTTTCATTTCCTGAAATTTTACAGAAGCCCTCGACAAAAACCAAAGTTATCATTACACTGCTTTCTAAGCTACTTCTAAATTATTTGTATTAACATCTCACTTTTTAAAGCTTATATATTTGATAGTTTTTATTTTCTCATATAAATAGTCCATATTTTAAATTTTCTTCAAAAGAATGTGAATATTTACATATATGCCTGTATGTTTAGACAAAAATAACTGCATTTTCTAATTATTTCTAATCACAGGAACAGGCGAGATTAATTTTCAAGATAGTGACACCCGGGCAATTTTAATCATGGTTCCTGACATTTGCAGAGGGAAGCAAAGGCACAAGAAGTGTGTCCTCTCTCTCTGATCCCTGAAATTGCCAATCTGCCCTCCTTTCCAGTCTCAACCCCTTAACCCACATCTCATAAAGTATTTTCTCATGTAAGTAAATAATATAACAAGAAAATAACTATCTGCTAAATACAGCTAGTGATGTTAGCCACTAGCAGGGCTCATTCAAAACACAAAATGCAAATGCCTTCAGTAAGTGACTAAAATAGTTCCAAATGCATTTTCTTGCAGAACATGTCTTTAATCATTAATTTCCTCTGATCAAATGCCATTTGTCTAGGTTTGAAACTCTGGTAAGCCACTATTGCTTTAGAAATGCTCCCAGTCTTTCAGTTTGCTTGTCGCGGAAATATTTCTTACTGAAACGTTTAGTGTTGCTAATGTGCTAAGGGAAAATGACTCTGAATTCATAACTATGCTGAAGGTTGTAATTGGTCCTTCATTCACCAGACATTTATTGGGTGCCCAGTATGTTCAAGTCTAGGGTGCGCAATAAGTGTTTGTTGGATTTGTGGTCTCGGCTGTGCTTGGTTATCCTTATTTTATTTAGCTTCCTGCTTCCTCCAGTCTTAGTCAGTGGTTAGTCAATTGCTTGTAGCCAGATATTTTATTTGTAGGAGAAGAATTACTCATTAGGAAACAAAAGGGAAGGGGTAGAAAAAGAACCACACAAGCTGAGCTTTCTGCTGTTGCTGATCAAATACCTGCTATCAATTAATCTGATTCATTTGGTTAGCAATTAGCATGCTAGTTAATTGACCATTTCTCAGTAGGAAATTTACAGAAGCAAAGTATTTACGCCTGGCCTGTACTCTCCTGCACGCTCCCCAAATGGGTTCTGGGTCAAGGCATAGACTCAATCTTAAAAGTTCTGTGAGTAGGTTGATGTGGCTTTTTATTACAGAGCCTTGACTAATATTCAATCCTATTTAGAGCAAAAGACGGCAAGAAAGTGATCCTTTGTAAAACACACATGGAACAGACCCTAACATTAACTACTTCTGGCTTCTGATTATGTGCTTTGTATAAGGTTTTACTCAAGTTCCTGTGCCAAATTTGGTTCTCAGCTCCTACAGTGATTTTTGGAATAATTTTTACCATCAGTTTATGAAATTGTAGCTTTTAAAAAACCACTGTAAATCTCTGGGCTCCCACTGTGGCCAGTGACAGCTGATAAACTGAAATGGAGGAAAAACAAGCACTGAAAATGCAAAGCAACTTGCATGACTCTTGGCCAACGTCAAGGAAGCTAATGGAGGGATGGCTTTATTATTTTAGTTACTTGCCTTGCAAACTGTAGATTTCTCCAACGCTGTTCTGACGAGTGATGTGGTGCCAGTACGCACTCCGAGGAAGGGAGATGGACTTGGATAACGTCATCGGTTCAACCAAGCTTGTCTGAAGCTGAGAGAAAAAGAAAATGTATCTTAAGCTTTATTGAAATATTAAACTCAAATCGGCCATTTTAGATGTTGAGGATTAAATGTGGGTGATATATGACAGAATCTGTTATAGACACCTGCTGATCCTCTCCTTCAGGATAATTGTTTTAGAAAGTAAAATGATGACCCAGAAAATACGAAATGAACATTAACAGGAAGTAAACGGGAAGTAAACAGGAAGGCGGGTCAATACTTAATCAATTGTATTTCACCAGGCAAATTATTTGCATTTCTATGGGCAAGAATTATCTGTATTGCTACCAGCTTTCTACAACTTACAGAGCTGTAAGAGAGCTCAAAAAATGCAGGTAAGAGCCCCTGTAGACACAGAGATCCCAGACGGGCCTTGCACAGGACACCCAGGGATCTTTTTTTACCCAGTTCAGTCTCAGTTTTTCTTGTCACCACCCCTTCTTACACAAAGGCTATTCTCAAATAGATCCCTTACTTGCTCCTGTGATAGGACCCTGTACATATTGGAAAAGTGTTTTGCCTGAGAAGCTCTGTGATAAAGGTGTGATCTATTTAATACTTAAAACATAAATTTTAAGGTTAGTTTGAGAGATCCACACAGTATCACATCCCTTACTCAGGCACAGGATTAGTTCAGAGAACAGCACCTACTGCATTTTCAAGAAGGAAATGACTTTATTGACTCATGCCAGATTTAAAAAAAAAAAATCCTACAGAAATGGCCTAATTTGGGTTAGTGCACATTTCCCTGACAAGCCTGAGCAAACATTCACTTTCTGACAATGTGCAATGCTCTAATGAATAAATCCTCACATTACCCCCAGCCCCCATTTAATGCCTGACTTGTGGCAAAACTGGGAGTTGTGAAGATGGTCTCTGTCCCGGCTTGCCTCCCAGGCTGTCTCTGCTCACCGTGGTGTGCACGCCCTTTAACACCCACGCACGTGGTGCCCGCCGCCCTGACCGTGCCTTCCTACCTCACATACACATTCTCAGAACCAGCTCTTCCTACCCTCCACTCGGGGCGCTGGCAGGGAGGTCCTGCCAAAACGGGCCCCAGAACCCACAGAGCACTCAGAGGTGTTCACATTTTAATAGAAGACACAAAGGGCTTGAACACATTAATTTTATTTTGCTTTTTCAGTGGAGGCATTTCCAGAACTGCTATGTCTTGTCATAAAATCCCCCAACTAATCCCCCTTGCTCTAGTTAAAAGTCTGGCTCTGTTGAAGTAGCCTCCATGGTTGGTTGACTGAGAAGATGGTTCGAAACAGTAATATCACAAAATTTTTTAGATTTTTCAAAACTTGGTGTACTTAGAGTTTTTCTCCTTATTATGAAAATAGGTATGCTATTCATGTTCACATCCGATGCTGGAGGGTGGGTTATTTGAGGGCTAGAGAAGCTAAATTTCTGGGTCACAATAGAGCAATACTTTTCAGAATTATTGGGATACTTGTTAACAATGCACATTTCTGGTTTTTATCCCAGAAAAAACAGAGAGACATCCTGTGGGTAGGCTGTGCGCATTAGGAAAGCGAAAAAGATCCTTACATAAAGATCCAACACCCACTACTGTAAGGAAACAGATTCTCATTTTATAAAAGTGTCACTGGGAGAAAAGGGCTTTAACTTCAAAGCCACTTTCTCATGTGAGGCAAAAACTTAATTAAGCACAAAAACCTTTAATTTGTGTCATCAGTGTCCATTAATGACATCAATTAATCCACAAATGAAACTCTTATTAATAACAGTTCTGTCTATTCTTTATTCTTTTTTCTTATATATTATAATTTGGTTGTTATTTAACATCAAATAGATCTTCAATGGTAAATTAAACTTTCCAAAATTTGATAAAACTGCTTTCCTTTCTACTTTTTCATTCAGGGGAATATGTTTCTTCCCAAATGGTCCATCTTAAGCATCATGGAAAACACAGTAAACACATTCTGTTTGCTGTAAACAAGTAACTGTAAATACTGGAGAATAATTTCCTCCATAAAATTTTTACCAGAATCACCCACATTTTCTTTCACTTTATCTTTCCCTATTTCTCACTCTAAATTGCTGCCAAATTCTATTTCTTCACTTGTTTCGTTTCCTCTTTACTCCAATATTTAATTCCAGAAAAATGGAAAATTTGTATTTAAAATCTTGAATACGAGTATTCTCAGAAAGTTTGTCAGAGAAACAAATCTATATCCACTACCTCTCAGATGTCTATGTTCTCCTAGACATCAGTGAATACATTTATGATTTATCATTCAAAACTGGGTATTCACCATTAAGTACCCACTTTGTGTCAGGCATGGTGCAATCGATAAGATGATGTAGGATCCATTTGATTTATCCAGAATTTTTAAAATTTTGTCATTAAGTTTAAACAATGCATTATCATTTCGCTTTTTTGATATTCATATGACAAAGACAATGCGGCAACATTTCAGGCACTTTTACTAAAGAATTTTATTAGCTCTAATTTTAAACTCAAGATAAAACTTCTATTGGAGAAAGGGTTTAACAGGAGGGCATATATAAAATCAGTCCTAAGTATATTCATATTATAATGACGCTTCAAATAGAAACATTAAGGTAAAAATAATTAAAATTTTAAATGCTAAAAAAATTTCTTAATTGAAGGAGAAACACATCATTTTGTCCTGAAGGATTTTGGAGTGAGTACACCAAAAAATTTAGAGGGTGGAGGTGGGGCAAGATAGCAGCATAGAGAGGTGTGTAATTTAGTTAGTCCTCTACAGCAACTACTAAAAAGCCAGGAACAACTAGTAAATAGTCTGGAACAATTGCTGCAGGACAAACGTTACTGTCCACACATTGTACACCAGCCTGGAATGGCTGAGATTGCAGCATAAAAGCTGTAAGTAAAAACTACTGAACCGAGCTGGGAGCCCGCTCCCCCCATGGCAGGCTGAGCTGCAAGACCTCACTGTGGGAGAAAGCAGCAGTCCCTGCTGGCAGCAAGCAAATATAGCTCAACTTAGCTCCCACTGGGGTTTTATTAAATAATGTGGGCTGCTGAATACAAGCTAAAAACACAGACAAACCCCTAACAAGCAGCAGAGTACCCTGAGGTCACTCCCAGTGGAGAGGAGGTGGGGCTGACAGGAAAAAAATACAGAGGCTTTTGCAGATGGCTGTGCTTAGAATACTGGAAAACGCCTGTGTTCCAAAAAAAGGAGCAGAGAAGACTGGGTACTATCTCTGGCTGACAGGTGAAAGTGGGGGGCCGAGGACTGGCTCTGAAAAGAGGCTTTCTTTCCTCTTTTTTCTTCTTTGAATCTGAGTGGTTCAGTGGAGAAAGCCTCAGGCATCTCCAATTCTCAGCCCTCAGAACCAGGCAAGGGTGGATTTAAAAGAGTCAGTGAGACAAAGGAGTAATTCAAGTGCAGAAGATAACTCCCTGGGGGGGGGGGTGTATCTTCCCTTAGAGGAGGGAGGTAGGTGCCAGCTCAACTGTCTGCCCTCCCTTCAGAACTCAGACCCCAGGGCCTGGGGGAAAACAATCAAACCAGAAACAACTTAAGCTGAGAATTAAAGGGGCCACACCTCTTTACACCAGTGGGAAGCAACAGGCTGACAGGTGCCACCTGCTTGGCAGGTTAGAAAAAGCACAGCGGCTATGGGAAAGTCTGTCAGTCTTCTAAGACACACCCTCAGGGAAACCTGATACTGAATATAGCCCCCTTCTGGGACCTGAGCCTGTTCTGGTCTGGGAAAATCTGATGGGGGTAATCAAGGAAACCAGATGCCTAGACAACAGAAAACCACAAATCATACTAGGAAAAATGAAGCTATGGTCCAGTCAAAAGACCAAACTTATACTACAACTGAGATACAGGAATTGAAACAACTAATGCTAAGTCAGTTCAACAAAAGAGATGAAGGATAAAAGGAAAACTTTGGGCAAACATAAGGAAGAACTCAAAAGTTTGAAAAAACAACTGGCAGAACCTATGGAAATGAAAAGCACAACAAAAGAGATGAAAAACACAATGGAGACATATAACAACAGATTTCAAGAGACAGAAGTAAAAACATTAAGGAATTGGATAATAAGACACGTGAAATCCTACACACAAAAGGATAGGGAAAAGAATGGAAAAATATGAGCAACGTCTCAGGGAATTGAACTACAACATGAGGCATATGGATATACATGTCATGGGTGTCCGAGCAGGAGAAGAGAAGGGAAAAGGGGCAGAAGCAATAATAGAGGAAATAATCAATGAAAATTTCCCATCTCTTGTGAAAGACATAAAATTACAGATCCAAGAAGCTCAGCGTACCCCAAACAGAATAGATCTGAATAGGTCTACTTCAAGACACTTAATCAGATGATAAAACATCAAAGACAAAGAGAAAATCCTGAAAGCAGCAAGAGAAAAGTGATCCATCACATACAAGGGAAGCTTGATAAGACTATGTGCGGATTTCTCAGTAGAAAACATGGAGGCAAGAAGGCCGTGATGTGATATATTTAAGATACTGAAAGAGAAAAACTGCCAGCCAAGAATTTTATATCTGGCAAAACTGTCCTTCAAATATGAGGGAGAGTTTAAAATATTCTGTGACAAACAGACAATGAGAGAGTTTGTGAACAAGATACTTGCTCTACAGGAAATACTAAAGGGAGTGCTACAGACAGATAGGAAAAGACAGGTGTGAGAGGTTTGGAGCACAATTTTGGGTGATGTTAGCATGGTAATGTAAGTACACTGAACAAAGATGACTATGAATATGGTTGAAAGAGGAAGATTAGGGGCATGTGGGGCACCAGAAGGAAAGAGGGAAGATAAAGACTGGGACTGTATAACTTAGTGAATCCTAGAGTGCTCAAAAATTTTGATAAAATGTACAATATGTTTCTACATGAGGGAGAACAAATGAATGTCAACCTTGCAATTTGTTAAAAATGGGGTGGTATTGGGGAAAAATACAATCTATGCAAACTGGAGTCTATAGTTAATAGAAACATTGTATTACACCTCCTTTAATGTAACAAAGGCAATATACCAAAGCTAAATGCCTATAAGATGAGGATATAAGGGAGGGGTATGGAATTCTTGGCATTGGTGATGTTGTCTGACTCTTTTATTGTGCTTTGTTTTAATTTTATCTTTTTTTTTTGTTGCTTTTTAGCTCTTTTTTTTTCTTTTTCTTTTTTCTCTCTACCTTTTTTGACTCTTCCTCTTTCTTTGTGGAAGAAATGGAAATGTCCTTTTATAGACAGTGGTGGTGATGGTGAATGCATAATTACATGATTATACAGTGAGCCACCTATAGTTTATAGTTAGGATGGAATGTATGGTGCATGAACAAAACTGTCTTAAAAAAAGAAACGGGCTGATGGATGAGCCTTAAGGAAATTACATTGAGTGAAATAAGTCAGACATAAAAGGACAAATATTGTATGATCTCGCTGATAGGAACTAACTGTAATATGTAAACTGATAGACATGAATTATAGGTTACCAGGATATAGAATGAGGCTAAAGAATGGGGAACGGCTGCTTATTATTAGCAGAATGTTTAACTAGGTTGAACTTAAGCGTTTGGAAATGGACAGAGATGATGATAGCATGTTATTGTGAGAATAACTAACAGTGCTGAATGGTGTGTAAATGTGGTAAGAAGGGGAAATTTAGAGTCACATATGTCACCAGAAGGAAAGCTGGAGCTTAAAATATGGGAATGTATAACACAGTGAATCTTGTGGTAGACAATGTCTGTGATTAACTGCACAAATATTAGAAATGTCTTTCATGAACTAGAACAAATGTATGACACTATAACTAGAAGTTAATAATAGAAGGGTATATAGGGAAAAATGTACCCATTACAAACCATGTACTAAAGTTAGTAATATTTTAACATTCTTTCATCAACAGTAACAAATGTACTATATCAATACTATCAGTCAGTAATGGAGGGGGGTGGTTAGAGGTATGGAAGGATTTGAGATTTCTTTTTTCTTTTTCTTTCTTTTCTGGAGTAATGAAATTTCTAAAATTGAAAAAAAATTAATTGTGGTGATGAATGTACAACCATATAATGGTACCATGAACAAGTGATTGTACATTTTGGATGATTGTGAATAATTAGAATAAAATTGAATAAAAAATTATAGGGCAATTTATACTCATATTGCAAGTAAGTGTCAATGCTTACATAGGCAAAGCAGAAAGTGATATTTGGGGATCATTTTGAGCAATTACAAATCAAATAAGATGGATACATGTCTTCGTTCGTTTATTTGCTGTGCAGATCTGCCCGGACGGTTCCATGGATGGCCTGAGGTGGCTTAGTGAGAAAAGTCCTCAAGAGAATGGACAAAAAATCTGCAGCCCAGAGTTCCAGACTGCCTCCATGTTTAACCATGGACATGTCCTGCAGACCATACTACTCTGTTTCTCCTTTTCTACGTTCAGGATCTGGAAATGATGCTTCAGCTCAGATGTGGAAGTGACTAAATATGGAAGCAATCAATTCAGGTATTGTCACACTCATCACAGCTTTCGCTGTTTGTTGGCTCTAACTCTCTCTTGGCTTCGTGTGGAGAGCCGTTTTTAGCCATTTTCCGGGTTAGGGCCTAGTGGGCATTCTGCAGCCTGCTCCTAGAGTACGCCCCTCCCATCGAGTGAGCCGGGATGGCGCTCGCGTCCTGTTTCAGCCTGCTCCTAGAGTACACCCCTCCCATCGAGTGAGCCAAGATGGCGCTCGAGTCCTGCTTCCGCATTATGGCGCTAGAAGCAGCAGTTGCTGCTAGCCTATTGTACACGCTTACGTGGTGCCTGTTTGTTGGTTGTGATCATTGTATATAAGAAAGTTCCCGGGCAGAGCTCGGGGAGACAGCCCACAAGGAGCCGTACCTGACGGCCGCATCGAGGCTGTTCTCCCGCGAGGCACTCTGCCACGCGTGGTAATCTGTAACAGAGAATGCTTGTCTAGCTTCAGTAAAAGAATTGCTCTCACAACCACCGTGTGGCTCGAGTCGTGACTTCCAGCCAGATCAGTTTTGCGTGGTCTGCATCTCTCTCTCTCTCTATCCCTTGTTTCTCCCCTCGCCGGCCGGGGAGCAGGGGTCGAGCGGGGCGGCGCCGGACAGCTTCGTTCTTTTAGGAACAGCTGTCAGTTCACTGGGACACTGAGCAACGAATCAGAAATTGCTTATTTAGAATTGCAAAAAGTTAAGATCACAGCTCATCCGAGTCTGGAGAGTAGTGAAAACTTTTATATTCTATTTGAATGCTGCAACCTACATGTCACAAAGCCCATTTTTAAATTTGAATGTCACACAGATAAAAGTTGTGCTGTCCTCAAGTTGACAAGGAAAAAAACAAAACCAAAAGAATACTGCATTTAGAGCCCACTCTTAATTGGTTCCTTCTGTTCACCCCCATTTAGGGAACAAATAAATAATTTTATATATTTTTGTGAACATCTGAAACTTGTATGTGATATCAGATTGATCCCAATACCATTTCCTCCTGCAACCCTCATTACCCCCCTAACTTCCCCCCTAGTTTCAGAGTGCTCTCTCGAAAACACTTGGTTGAAAAGATAGGTAGTTTACAATTCTCCTGGTCCCTCAAGGTTCTGCATGTTTTGTGACAACTTCTGTCCCTCTCTATTTGTTCAGGTGTGTTTGCATAGCAAACCGCCTTGGGAGAGACAGACAGTTTCTTCCTCCAGGGCAGAGGGCACATTTGTTTCCTGACCAGGACAAAGGTCGGGCAAGTCTGCTACCAGCCATCTCATATATTTGGGAGTTCCCTAAAAAACCTGCTGTGCGTGCAGATCCGCCTGGCTGCTCCGCAGTGCCCCCGAGGGACGTGGGAACATGAAACGTGTGATGCTCGCGGTGCTGCAACAGTCCTTTGTTTCTGACTCGGGCGTCTTGTGTCATCTGCCAGCATCCGGATGCTGCAGCAGGCAAGGGAGGGAAGGCTGGTGGCATCTCTTCTGCTTGTGCTAGTCTCTGGGTTGTCTCGTTATCTGCTGCTCTTCCTATTCCTCACGAAATTCCCTCCATTGAACTACAGAGCATGGTCTCTGGTCACCTAACTGCGCCATGACCAATACAGAGTGTTATCTCATTATGCCTCAAATTTATTCAGTGCATCCTCAATGAAAGACTTTTAAGTTATTTCCATGCTTCGGATAATTTCAATTCTAAAGGATTTTGAGAAACTTAAAAAAAAATCATTTAGGTCAGTATTCTATCTAGGGAAGTTATTTTGTGTATGTGGCCTTTATATTTTTATAAAAAAAGGCATCAAATTCTCTTAGAGTTTAGAAAGAATTTTGCCTGTTTTTATGTCACATGTTATCTCCAATGTGTATAATTTGCATTTTTCTTTGGGTAATTTTTTTCCTATATTGTTACTTTTATCTCTTAGAGAAAATTGGGGTTTCTATTTATTTAAGTAATTAACATTTTTCAGTTCTTCTTATGGTTTTACTCTTATCATAGTTCATTTCTTCTTCCTGCTTTTTAGTTCTTTTTCTATTCTGCCTTCCAAAGTTGAATATTCCCATTTAAACTCTTATTTTTTTAAATTAATGAAAGCATTTGCTTCTGATTGCTACTTTGTCCACTTCCAAATTTTTGATAAGAAGAATAAAAATCATTCTTTTCTAAAATTCTCTAATTGCAGTTTTATTTCCTCTTTAATGCAAAAGACTGTGTACATTTTTTGAGATAATTAATGCTTTTATGTGCATATTTTATTATTAATTTTTCATTGTAATGCACTGTGGTAAGAGAATGTGGCCCGAGTGGTTGCCATATTCTGAGTTTATTTTTCATTTTTACCTAATAAATGGCTAGCTTCTGGACCTGTTTCATAGATGATTAAAAAGATGCACTGAGGTATCGAATCTCTCATTGTCTCTCTATATATTATTCATTATGTAAATTCTTCTTTATATACTTGTCTAATTTTCTAATCTATTAAGATATGAAGGAAAGTGTTGATTTCAAATTACCAATTTGCATGTTTCTACCCATTTTATCTTGCATATTTAAGTACTATTTTATATATAAAAATGACATCTTATTCGACAAACAGTGCTTTCTGACTTTGAGGGTACTGTAATTTTTTTCCATTCTTTACCTATATTGTTAAACTCTACTATTAAAGTTCTCCTCAGCTGTCCCAGAGTTCAACCTCACCTCCATCTTTCAGGCCCCACTTTTCCAAATAAAAGGGCTAATGGTCTCCTCTGCTTTCTTACAGCAAGTCTGGGCTGCTTCTTCAAGAACTAGTGCTGTCAAACATTGAAGACTGGCGGTATGATGTGCTGAACCCTCTATCATGGGACTTGCCCTTATGAAGCTTGTTATTGCAAAGAAGAGGCTAGGCCTGCTTATAATTGTGCCTAGGAGTCTCCCCTGAGTACCTCTTTGTTACTCAGATGCAGCCCTCTCTCTCTAGGTAAGCCAACTTGGCGGGTGAATTCACTGCCCTCCCCCCTACGCAGGACCTGACTCCCAGGGGTGTAAATCTCTCTGGCAATGCAGGATATGACTCCCTGGGATGAATCTGGACGTGACATCATGGGATTGAGAACATCTTCTTGACCAAAAGGGGGATACTAAATGAAACGAAAAAGTCTCAGTGGCTGAGAGATTCCAAATGGAGTTGAGAGGTCACTCTGGTGGGCACTCATACGCACCATATAGATAACCCTTTTTAGGTTTTAATGTATTGGAATAGATAGAAGTAAATACCTGAAACTATCAAACTGCAAACCAGTAGCATTGACTCTTGAAGACGTATGTATAACAACATAGCTTACAAGGGGTGACAATGTGATTGTGAAAGCCTTGTGGATCACACTCCTCTTTATCCAGTATACAGATGGATGAGTAAAAAAATGGGGACAAAAAACTAAAGGAAAAATAGAGTGGGAGAGTGGGAATGATTTGGGTGTTCTTTTTGACTCTTATTTTTTTATTCTTATCTTCACTTTTTATGGTACAAGGAAAATGTGTAAAAAATAGATCAGGGTGATGAATGCACAACTACATGATGCTAATGTGAACAATGGATTGTGCACTTTGGATGACTGTATAGTATGTGAATATATCTCAATAAAACTGAATTAAAAACAAAACAAAACAAAACAAAAGAAATAGTGTTGTTCATCATTCATTAATATCTGATTCTTTTTGTCCATACTTGGTCTAGTAAAATTCTTGGCTATTTCCAACATATAGATAATTCCTTTTCCTTATTTTCAGCCTAATTAGAATATTCTCTAGTTTTATATTCCTTTAGTCATTTTACTGGCACCTGATCCAGAAGTCATTTATATTCTTTGGTTAAGTCCCCGTAAAATTACTGTAAGATAGGAATGGGGTGAAATATCCTCCTTTAAAATGAGAGGACAGTCAGGCTTTGCGATATTAATGGACTTTCCTAAGGCTGTAAGCACGGAGCCTGTGGAAGCACTGAGATTGGAATCACAATTTGGCTCCGCAACCTCTGTGCTTTTTATGACCATCGGGAGATTCTGTGCAATGTCTTTCCAGTGAACTTGCATCATAAGTGGTATTAAATACTGCATTACTTTTCTGGAGGAATGCAGATGGCTGCAAAACCATTGAGCACCTGCATTCAGAAGCAGGGAATCTAAGTCCCCTCTCCTCAAATCTGGCCTGCCTCAAGTCTGCACTGACTGATGAATCAAGGTAGATCTGGCATTAGGTCCGAGCATGATTCTTCAGACCTTTTAGGCAGTTTCTCCTTCCCTCCTTTTGTTATTCTGAGTTATAGCAACCTGACAAATCTGAGGCTGCGGCGGTGGGGGAAGCGTAAGTTAACCAGGTGGACAGGCCACGGAATTCAAAATTTGAATCCTTCTTAGTGACTCTAGCAATTCTAGGTTACCTTATTACCTTTTGCACATTTCCTTTGCTATTTTGAGTTTGCCTGCCTCCTGTGATAAACATTCATGTGTGTGTACCTTCATAAAATTCATCTGTATAAAAGACTTTTAACAAAGTAATATTCCTTTTGCTCTGCATCTCTCCAGTGATTGGCTATAGATTTTAAAATTATATTAGTGCTTGAGGCACAAATCTATACAATTGGAGGAGAAATTTAGCGTTCATGAATTAGCATCTATGAGCCTTGGCAGTGTGCAAAGTGGTTTCATATATTATCCCATTTTATAGTCACATAAATCGTCAACAAATGTGCCAATGAATTTTACAGACAAGGAAAATGAGGTGCAGCAAGAGAATATAATTTGCTCAAGGCGACAAAGCCAGTGAGTGATGTCTCTGAGACTCTTGAGCCCATGATGTTCTCCTTTTCACCCCAGCCCACTGGAAAACACATGATTGGATTCATCTTCTTCAAGGGGTGGATGAGATGAGAATTACACCAAATGGGTAATTTCCACTGGGCCAGGGCACAAATGCGGGGCCTTTGGTTCACAGCGGACGCCACCAAATGTGAAGCTGAACCCCAGTGTCCTTAAGCACAGGGACTTTGCCGTCAGCAGACCTGATAACAAATATCAGCTCCATGGCTGGCTGCTCATTTGACCTCAGGCAAGGCAGCTACACTTCTTTTTTTTTTTTTTAAACTCAGTTTTTTCTTATCTCTACATTGGAGTCACTGTCACCTATCTTGTTGTTACAATAGCATGTATTTGTCACAAATGTAGTGCTTGGTAAAGACACTTCATTAGATGTGTTGTGACTGCACGGGACAGATGGCAAAGCCCAGAGTTGTCTATAAGTATATGTGGCCAAGACGCAGAAATTTGTCCAGAGTGGGCTATCAAAGGAATGACATCGAGGGCAGAGGCGCATATTTGGATCTCAGCCCAGCATCAGGCCTGTCCACCTGGTTAACTTATGCTTCCCCCACCTGGTTTCTGCACAGGTGGGAAAAGGCGGGAGGTGGAGGGGAGGTTGGTGGCTTTAATTCCTTCATAATATAAGTTGGGAAAGGACAGTCACAGCTTCTTCCGTATATAAAAGAGTGTTAAGGAATGCCTTGTATTGGGTGGATATGTCACCACGTTTCCTTGCATGACTGAGAAAAGAGGGACTTGGATAGTGAAATACGCTATAAATAAGTAGTACTATAAAAATCCCAGTGGTCAGGAAATGTACTAAGGTGAAATGTGAAATGTATGTGAATTGTGGAGGTGTGTGCTGCTGAATGAGGAAATGCTGACTACGAGGGCACTCCTCACTGAGGGTATTCAGTTTTCTTTGATCCTGGAAAAGATCTCATGAACTTGAAAACTGTGTGGGAATGGAGACCCTAGAGACCTTGAGCCAGCAGAGCTTGGCACTGTTTGGATGTGTTAAAAGAGTCCTCTGAAGTTTGAGTGTTCATGGGCAATTGGTTTCTCTCAGACTTGCATTAATTTTCAATAGGGGACACCTCACACTTAATCTTCCAATTTATTTAAGATAAATGGAAAGGAATTAGGAGATACCTCACTGAGTTTATACCAGACTAATAAATGCCTGTTATTTAATGGAAGTTGTGGATGCCATTTAAAATTGGACTTTGCAGAATATTCTTTTCATTAAACTTGAGCAAAACAAAATGTCTTCTACATTATGTATTTTAAACCATGTATTGATCAAAATACTTTCAGATAGTGTGAAAAAGTTAGATAATAGAATAACATCAGAAAGAGTAACAAACATGTCCCTATATAATTCAAACACCATCTTCATTTGTAATCAGCAATGCTTCTAAGTATATTCTCTGTAAGTAGATGCATTTACAGAGCTATTCTTTGAATATAAGGAATCAATGAATATGTATTAAAATATTTCATTTCTTAAACGTTTCAAGTCAAATTTTTGCTGTCTTTTGGTTTTGAAATATATAAATATCTAGAGGCTGGTGAAGTTTACATATTTTCCAATGTCTCCATATAATGAAAGATGGGATAAACTTTTAGTGGTGTTTGTAACAATTTTACCCATTTATAAACAAAGGTAAACTTTTTCTTTTGTCAACAATATTATAAATTAGCTAATAATTGCTGAGCCATTATTAAAGGCCAGGAGATATTCTAACTCTAGAAGTAGACATTACTGAATACCCCATTTTAAGAAGAATAACCTGAGGCATGGAGAAGTTAAGGGACTTCCCCAAGGTCACACAGCAGGTAAATGTTCTGGGAGTCTTCTCTAGAGTGAACCTCTTTAGTCACTATGCTATGTCCCTTCCATATGCTACATTTGCACCCATTTAATGCATCCCAGGAACTGATATTCACATTCATTGAAAGCAGCCTTGATCATTTTCCTATGCAATTCTTACCTCAAGTTCTTATCTTCTAGTTTGCCCACTACCGACCTATATTTTTGCTTCTATTTTGCAGCACTGTCCCAAAGAGGAGACAGGCTAATTCATGGGTTGTATGTGTATATGTTGCACTTACATGTTTGCATGCCAAGTCATTCTGGAAAACCTTTTGAAATTCATTGTTTTCACTGAAGAAACCTATCGTATAGTTTCTTTGTTAATGTTCTGTTTTTAACATGGAATGTTCGTACTTTTATTTTAGGCAATCATTCTCTTTAGATATTACTAATTCTAATCAAGTCAATTATAAAAATAGAAGATAGAGTATATATAAAAAATGCATTTTTTGAAGGGACATCCATTATATCCACAACAAATTTTAATGAAAAAAGAATACAATACAAATAATATTTTTTTCTATCATAGTATGTTATCATACCACTGATGAGAAAATTACACATTGCCTTCTCACTATTTCTCTTTTCTGTATTTATGCAGAAATGTGCATTTTTCTTTGTGTTTGTTTAAAAACCAAATTTCCTTTAGTGTTCTGAAACTGAACAACAATAAGTGAATTGATTAAACAAGATCATAGGCCCACTTCAAGAATCAACTCTAATAATGTGTTCTAATTGAGCTTGTGTTGGTTCATCACAGTGACTAGTCTGTAGTATCAGAAAATGTCACCCATGTGTGAATGGCATTTCCCAGCAGGGAACTGGTTTGTGTCAGGAACAAAGCTCTTGTCTTTGGATTAATAATGGATAATATTCAACAGTAGAACCACAAATAGAACTCTGAAGAATGGATTGATTAGCAGCTTTTCCTATATATTAGATATTACATGGCACTTACAATCAATCAAAAATCACACAGATTTAAACTTTTAAACTTTTCTGAGAATTTCCTAAACTTTGATGAATATATGCAGAAAAATGACTGTCAAGGCTGGCTCTCTGTGTACTGCTCATCAATCATTATGCTTCCAAATTCTTCTTATTTTCAGAGCGAGAAGCTAAGTTTTTTCATTACTAATAGAGATTCCTGTAAAATGGGAATAACGAAGGATGTTTTTGCTGAAAGGAAAACCAAACTGCCCAGGATCGAACCCTTTCTGCGAGGATTCCTTATTCCCTCCAAAGTTATAAATAAGCATGTGGTCTCCAGCTAGAACAGGTATTGAAATATTTTACATAAACTTAGATGCCATCAGTTGTAAGACAAAGCATTATTTCATGTAGTTCTAAGAAAGAATTTAAACTATAACTCACATTTGACTTTGGTGATGTTAAAATGTAAAATGTACATCTTGGAATTGATGCAATATGGTAGTATTTCCCCATTCATGCAGCTATTTAGACAAAATTATTTCTTAGGCTGTGACAGTCAAAATTTGGGTAAGTATGATCAAGTATAACTCTAGAAGGGCAAATTCGTTTAATTTCTAGTTGTTATTTAAATTAATTTTACATAAAACTAGCTTCATTTTCTTTTGCTCTTCTCCCTATCATCTTTTGCCTTCCACTGAAACAAACACATCATTTTGCATGCCTAATTACTAGTGAGGCAGTTGGTAGAATAAGACAGTGTTGCTTCTTCATCAGAAGTATCTTTTAATCTTATACTATGCATGGAAATAAGATAATTTATTTTAACCAATTAGTATTTAAAAAGATTTATTGTTGTGGAACAATAAGTTTTTTTTTTAATTTGTTAATTGTGTGGATTTGACTGGCTTTAATTCCTTGTATTTCTGGTAATAAGAGCACGTAAATTAGAAGATAGAGAAAGGAACACTTAATTGATTTCAAAGAAAGATGTTTTATGTGAGACTCTATTAATCTTTTCTTTTTCCTATACTCCAGAGCGTAGGAAAACTATTGGACTGGCAACTCTGGACAGCAGGTGTTCAGCAGGCCTGGCTGGTGGCATTTTTGACATTGACACAATCTTGCCATCTTGCTGGCATTTCAGTAACACCGATGATATTTGCCCTTAAATTGTGCCCAGAGACTTTCTGATGGGAATAGAAGACAGGAATTAGCACGGAGTTGGGACATTCCAAATGCTGTTTTTTAAAGGATACCCAGTAATTGCTATTACATGATGATATTTATCTTCAGATGTGTTTTTAAATTACTTTCAGTGTTAGAAGATTAGAAATTACTAATGACAACACCCCCTTGCTTTTATTTACTTATTTTAGTAAGAGATCAGGAAAAATCTATTTTTCCTTCCATCTGTCTGCTTTGTTGCTCTTTACCTGTGAGGACTTTTATTAACACCTTTAAAACTTATGACATAAAACCAATTTTAAAAAGAAACCTTCTTTCCCATCATTTGTGTGTATGTGTGTTTCAGATCCACGGTGTCGGCCTCGCACTCAGACTGCCTGAGGCCATAGTAAGTGGACTAAGACCCTAAGACCCCCCATCTCTCACCCTTTAACGGTTGCTTGTCTCCACTTCCCGCACCTGTCGCTTAGTGTCACAGGACACAATAAACACAACCACATCAACAACAAATGTGAATTACAGTTTGTTTTTGGAATTTTTCGGCTCCAAGCTTGTTGGAAATTCTCAAAAGGGTTTGAAAGTGTTATTTGGCCAAAGCTGGGAGAAACAATACTGTCTTCACTGTCATCGTAAATCTTAAAATATTCAAAATCACTCTTACAGATGGATTGCCTGATAATGAAGACTTCTGTGGTGCTATGTGCTAGATCTTATTCTCAGCACTGTATATGTATTAACACACAGAACTGTCATGAAAACCCAAATAAGTAGAACTAGTCAATCCCCATGTTACAGATAAAGGAACATGAGGCATTTAGAGGTTAAATAGCTTGCCCAAGATTACACAGCCAGTAAGTGGTGGAGTTGGGATTCAAAGCTAGGACACAAACTGGGTGTTCTCCTCTATAGCAGATAATTCCATTGTAACTATTGGAGAGTTCTTAGAATTTCCTTCATGAAAATTAATTTAAATATGCCTAACCATGACCATTTTCCTATATGGAAGAATTATAAGTAAAAAAGACCAACCACTGTTAACTAATAGCAAGTGACTTCCACATTTGTTCATTTTGGTAGAAAATGTGCACCAGCAGATTGCCAATAAATGCTGAAAATGAATGTGCAAAATTTGGAAATAATTTGAAATTTAGTAGGTTATCTTTTTTCATCTGATTTAAATGACTAGGAAAATATCATATTAATTAGATAATTGTTGCAATGGTTTAAATTTATCCCAGATATTTGTGTATGACCAGGTCTCACCAATGCCTCGCGGAGTCAATAGTTCATTCAAAAGCTCAGGTTAGGAATGTGTTTCTTCAGTCCACCCTGAGGCCATGAATCTAACTCCTGCTGATGTGGTAGCTACTCATTGGGCCCCACGGAGGGTCAGATGTCCCACCCACATCAGGCTGATTTGTTCTTGTCAACCTTGGGTGCTGGGAAGGCTCGTTAAACCATATCCCAGGTAGAGAGATCAGAATGCTTGTATAGAGCACTTGAGAAAAATCAGCAATTCATTCAAAATAACAAGATCATGTATTAAACTTTTTTCTTTTCTTATATTTAAAAATGAATTTTCTTCTATACTTCACATTCTTAGGTAATTAAGAAAATTTTTTAATCAAAACTAATATACTACCAGATATAAAACTCTATAATCTTAAAGTGGATTAGAATTATGTGTAATGTTTTTCTGGTTAGTGACCCACATCTGTTTCCCAAAGCACCACTTGTCCTCCTACAGATGAAACTGAATGCATCACTATAAATACCAAAGAGAGTATATTCACCTCTTAGTATGACAGTCAAGAATAATCCCATTGTTTGCTCTCTAAACAAGTTAGGAGTAAAGCTTATACATTTTTTTTAGCCAGTTATAAAATTTACTATTTCAGAATTTTTGCTAAATTATTTCTTAGTGTGGCCCTGAAACTGTGGTATAGTTCCAGACAAAGTATTCTAATGGCTAACAGTATAAACTCCTTCAGCAAACATTTCTTCATTGGTTCTGAAATCAAGACAGAGAGGCAGACGTTTCAAAGAACCTAGGATAAAGGTAAACAAGGAGTCCTTTCCAATAGTAACATAATTTTCCTAGGTCTTTTGAGTCCACTTTAGAATCTCTGATCCTCCAAGGAAATGTGGAGATACCCAGAGAACACTGCTGCTTCTTTCAGTCTTATGCACCCCTCACTCTTCGGGTAACCATGGAAACAGGTCTTAGGTAGATACACAAGTGCACAGCCTTGCAAGTAGTGGCCACAGATAACTGCCTCTGTGATCACCGAGGAGGGGAGTAGAGAGGGAGTGGGGGGCCTTGCAGGGTAAAGGTTGGGGGCGAGGGCCCTCGGGGCCTGGGCGAGCAGACATGAGGCGCTCACAGGGCTGGACCCACCCAGGCACGACACGCCTCCCCCCAGGGACATTCATCTCCAAGCCGACAGGTGAGCGAGGGGAGCCTTACCCGGGCCTTCTGCTCCATTTCTAGCATTAATCTCTCATGTTGTTCAGCTATGGCCAGTGTCGCGGAGTGGACCTTCTGATAGATCATTTCTCCTTCTCTTGTCTGAAAAGTGAACAGTCCTTCTCCTGTGTCACACATTCTGTAAGGACAGAGATAGGGAGAGAGATGAGTCTTCATCTGCTCAACCACGTTTTTCACGTACAAGATGCTCTTGCCCTTGGGTCACCCAAACAACGCAACTCTAAATGGCATTATGAGGATGGAATAAAGGCAGAAAATTTATTATATTTTGATTTATTTTAGATGACATGTTCCCAAGAGTGTAAAGGGATAGGTAAAAGTGATTTCGTTTATTGTGGTGGATGTCTTTACACTGTTTAAATAAAAATAAGTAATTGTTTTCTTTAAAGATTTTCACATTCATGATATAATAGCACTATCACCTACGACTTGATAGCTCTTGAAATTTAAAGAACTTTAAAAAAAAATCTGCAATTTTACACTCATTGCAGTGGGAACCAAGGGGAAGAACTATACAGCTTTAGTTGATGGATTTGCACACATAGGCTGAAGCTTATACTTAAACCGAATAACCATTAAGTAAATCCTGGTCAAGTCTCAGAACACCATGGCATAAGGGAGACTCCATTTGGATATGAGGATGCTGGCTTTGAATTTTGGCTCTACCACTTACCAGACTGTCACCTTGGGCAAGTTGTTCAACTTGCCTGAATCTCCTTCCTTCCTCTCTAAAATAGGAATAAAAATGGTACCTGTTCCTCAAGATGCTTATGAAGATTAAAAGGGTTGATACACAAAGTATTTACAGTGCTGCTTAGCACCTACTGAGTGCTCAAAAAAGCTATTACTATGTGCACTGTAGTGAAAATTTGGAACTAGTCTAAATACCCACTATAGAAAAGTTGGAATAATCACAGCAATTTCAACTGATATGTACAATGGAGCAATTACTATGTCATTTAAGAGGGCATATAACATAAAAAATCTTAGTATGTAATATCAAGAGGAAAAAGTCAGAAAACAAATTATTTTTCAGTTATATACTTATAATTACTTTTTAAAACATAATTTTTTTATTGGAATACAACCACTGACAAGTTGTCGATAGGATTGTAGGTAAACTTTATTAACCCAGACTAATTCTAAAATGGAAAAGTCTTAATTAATATTTTAAGCTAGCTTTTAAAAATATCAATATGATGTAATATGCAGGTATTGGATATTAACTTAACTTCTGTCTTATTGGTTTTTGGGTTATAACATCCAAAGATGTGCACAAAATGTTCATGAGGCCAAACTATTTTTTCAAGCACCAAAAAGATTTTGGATTCCTCTCTATGCTTCTCCAAGGAGTTTTCAGTGGGAAAGAAATGTCTCAAGAAGCTTCAGAAGTTACGAAGATGCAGCTGAGATCCCCTAGGGCCTCTCAGAGCCAGCACTCAGCTCCCATGAATGAGATCTTAATAAAATTCACACAGCGTGAAATGGAAAATCTGGGGGAAAAATGAAGAGTTTTCACTAGGTGAAACAAATGAGCTTTCTTTGTTGATTCGGAGAAGTTAAGAAATCCAGCAACAGCAGCAGAAGAAAAACCACAGATAAGTGAGTACATTTTGTTTGAGATGGGGTTTTGTTCACTGTCAGCTGAAAAGCTCTGTTTTTAGCCTTTGGAGATGGGATGATGAAGACACAGTTATTTCTTAGTCATTGAGATGTACATAGAGGTCTAATGCTTGCCCATTTCCTGGGACTCAACTGTCTCTAGTGGGGAAATTTGAAAGTTTGCTGAGGGTTTTTTTTTTTCCCCCTAGGCTCTGAAATAAAAACTACAGTAAACTTCAGCCTTTGGTCCAGAAACAGAGAACTTAAAAATGTTCTTATAAAATTGCTCTTTCTACAACATAGGTACTGATGCACTAAAGAGATGCTGAAAGTCAAAACTCTCCAATAAAACTGACTTACATATTTTTTTATTTTGAAATAAATTCAAAGTTATAGGAACAGTTGCAAAAACAATACTAACCCCATACACAGAATTCCATCATACCCTGACCCCCCTCCCCCGATAGCTCAGTCCACCAACTTTAACATGCTGTCACATCACTATTTCTTTCCCTCCCTCCCTATCTATCATCCATCATCTATTGCTCTGTCTTCTGAACATATGAGAGCTAGCTGCACACATCCTTGAACATACACTATAATTCATGTATACACTTCCCATGAACAAGAACATTCTTTTATGCAATCCCATTAAGCGCAGCTAAGAAGTACAAGAGATTCAACAATGATACAAAGCTTACATTCTATATTTCCTTTTCCTTATGTCTCAACTGTGTCCCTTTGAGCCACCTGTCCTCTATCCTCCAATCCCATCCAAGTTCATCCTTGGCATTCAATTGTCATCTATTTAGACTGTCTTTTTTTTTTTTTTTCCCCAATTGTGGAAACATATATACAGCCTAAATCTTCCCATTCTATCCCCTCCCTAGCCTTCCACTAGTGGGATTAATCACATTTAGAATCTTATAATGCTCTTTCCCACCATCCATTACTAGAAATTTCCCTTCACCTCAAACAGCAACCCTACACTCATTTCTTAGCTCCCCAGTGCCCCTTCCCCCATTTCTCTTAACCCAAACTCTACTTTTCATCTCTATGGTTATATTCTCTGATAATTTCTTTGTGTTTACTGTGGGGCTTAAAATTAACCTCTTAAATCCATATCAATCTTGTTTTCTTTGATACCACCTTCACTTCAATAGGGGACATAAACTATGTTCCTATACTCCTTCATTCCCCTACCTTTATATAATTCTCTAAAATTACATATTTTACATTGAGTTCAAAACCACTGATTTGTCATTAGAGTTTGTGTATTTTATATCATGTAGGAAGTAAATAGTGGAGTTACAGTTCAAAAATTATTGACTTCTATTTGCATTCCATTGTGGTTGGAGAATGTGCTTTGAGTATATTCAATTTTTTTTTTCTTTTAATTTATTGAGGCTTGTTTTATGTCCCAGCTTATGGTCCCTTCTGGAGAAAGATCCATGATCACTAGAGAAAAATGAGTGTCCTGGTGATTTGGGATGTAAGGTACTATATATGTCAGTTAAATTTCTCTATATCTCTCTCTCCTTTCTTTGTGTCTCTGTTGGTAGGGCTCCCTTTAGAATCTGAAGTAGGGCAGGTCTTTTATTGGCAAACTCTCTCAGCATTTGTTTGTCTGTGAAAAATTTAAGCTCTCCCTCAAATTTGAAGGAGAGTTTTGCTGGATAAAGTATTCTTGGTTAGGAAATTTTTCCCTCTCAGAATTTTAAATATGTCATGCCACTGCCTTCTTGCCTCCATGGTGGCCACTGAGTAGTCACTACTTAGTCTTATGTTGTTTCCTTTATATGTGGTGAATTGCTTTTCTCTTGCTGCTTTCAGAACTTGCTCCTTCTCTTCAGTATTTGACAGTCTGATCAGAATATGTCTTGGAGTGGGTTTATTTGGATTTATTCTATTTGGAGTTCGCTGGGCATTTATGCTTTGTGTATTTATATTGAGTATAAGGTTGGGGAAGTTTTCCCCAACAATTTCTTTGAATACTCTTTCTAGACCTTTACTCTTCTCTTCCCCTTCTGGGACACCAATGAGTCTTAAGTTTGGACGTTTTATTCTATCTATCGTATCCCTGAGATCCATTTCGATTTTTTTCTCCATTCTTTCTTTTGTTCTTTCATTTTCTGTTCTGTGGACTTCTAGGACACTGAGATGTTGTTCAGCTGCCTCTAGTCTTGTATCGTGAATATCCAGCGTCTTTTTAATTTGGCCAACAGTTTCTTTTATTTCCATAAGATCTTCTATTTTTTTTATTTACTCTTGCAATATCTTCTTTATGCTCCTCTAGGGTCTTCTTTATGTTGCTTATATCCTGGGCCATGGTCTTCTTGATGTCTTTTAAATCCTTTGCCATGTTTTCATTCCTCAATTGTAGTTCTTTGATTAACTGCGCAAGGTACATTGTCTCTTCTGTATCCTGATTTGTGTGTTTGGAGTTGGATTCTCCATATCGTCTGGTTTTATCATATGCATTAAGATTTTCTGTTGTTTTTGGCCTCTTGGCATTTGCTTTGCTTGATAGGGTTCTTTCAAGTTGTAAAAAAAAAATACTTATCTAATTTTTCAGAAACACAATTTGGTGGCGTACACTTTCTCTAACTAACCAGCAGATGGCATCTGTGAGTCACCTATACCCCTCAAGTCAGTTCTCCACCTTGTTCCCGCAGTGTGTGGGGAAATGATACTTGTGGGGATCAGTTGGGGAACTCAGTTTGGGTGTGTTGCTGGAGCCGTTCACCCTGAATGTGGGGCATGAGTACGGGTGGCCAGGGAGGAAGGACAGCTTTAATATTCAAATCCCCCAGGTTCTCGAAGATTCAAGGCCGCCGCAAGAGTCTAAGCCTTCATTTCATTTCAGCCCCAGACCCTCTCTCTCACTGTCTCACAAGCCACCGGACTTGGCATAGTGTCCCTGGGTTCTCCAAGCGGGTCCCCCCACTCAGCTGCGATCCTCAAGGAGCTCTGCTGAGGGAATGCCGTGCTATGTCACCAGTACGCGCCATCCCTCAAGGGAAGCCCTGGGCCGCTGGGCCGTGCCAGAGCGCTTTTAGCCCAATGCAAAGATGGCTGAACGGGGCATCTCCACACCCCCCTCCTCGCACAGTTCGTCCTTCCCAGCTCCGGGACACCTGGCGGGGCTCTGGGCTGTGGGCACGGCCCCGGGCAGGAGTTTATCCAGCCCTCCTGGGAGCCAGCTGTGAGCCGCGGGGTTTCTTTCTGCTTCCAGCTCTCCCCTCCATTCCCCTGGCCCCAAGGGTATCTGCAGCGGGCTATCTTCCAGGCCAGACACGGAGAGGCCAGCCCAGCCCCCTCTTGCTGTGTTTTACTGCGTGGTTCCCACTATTGCAGCTGTAGCCACTCCTGGGTTTTTCCCGTTTTTTTTTTTATTTTTTTTTTTAAAAGCGCCCATCGGTCTCCAAATGCCAAACTCTGGCTTCCCCAGACCGCCGCGCAGCTGCGGGTCTTCCAGCCAGCTTACTCACTCGTTTCAGAATGCAGACTCCTGGTTTTACCAAGTATACGGCCCGTTTGGAACTAACAGACCTCGTCCGGCTGGCGCATCACTGTAACTGGTATTCTGGGTCACTCTCTGGTTTTTATCTAGTGTTTCTCACGGAGGTGTCTTTTTGCCCTGTCTCACCTAGCCATCAATTTAGTTTCTCCCTGACTTATAATTATAACTGAAGTCAGCAGTGTTGGATTTCCCTGCTTATTGTTGGGAACATGTTCTTTGGGGGCTCCTTTTGAGATGCGCTGGGCTATAGGGCTCTTTCCAAAGGCGCACCTGCCACCATTTCATGCAAGGGGAATGGGAGATGACACTTGGGGCAAAAAATGACGACAAATTAGAATCCATATTTGTGCAGCTCATTTAAGATTGTGACATAGGCAACTGACATTTAGAAAGGGTGGAATATCACAAAAGGGAAAATAATGCAAAAGGGTTCTTTCCAAAACCGTGTCATGAGTGGAAGCAGAGGCACCAGTTGCATTTGAAGAGTGTTTTGTATGCCTGAAGCTTAGGCCAGGCTCCACCAGCTGGCCCAGATAAGTTTATCCCAACAATGTGATCTATGGGGAAGGTCTGTTTTGCCCTGGAAGGCGGAGAAGGGCTGGAGTCTGAGTGGCTGAGATCGGTCCCTCAGGGGCTGCGTGCCTAGGGACTGAACCCCCATAAAAGTCTTGCACCCCAGGGCTTGGGTGAGCTTCCCTGGACAGCACCACTTTGCAGATGCTGTCACACACAGGTGCAGGGAGAACTGAGCAGGTCCCATGTGACTCCACTGGGAGGGGGCGTCCAGAAGCTTGGGCTTGGTTTCTCCTGGACTTTGCCCTATATCTTTTAATCTGCATCCTTTCACTGTCAGAAACGGTAGCTGAGTGTAACAGCCTTTTCTGAGTCCTGTGGAACATTCTAGTGAATCATCAAGGACCCTCCCCACCAGCCAGCATGTGGTAGGTGGTCGATATATTTTAATACAGTAAGAATCTAAGCTAGCCTTTCCCCCAAAAGATCGTTTTTCAAATTCCATACTTCTAGGGATCTAACGAAGTATCCTGTTTCTTTATTTTAGCTCCCCAATCACAGAATTGCTTGAAATGCCTGCACTGTCAGTCTTGTCTTTGTTATAGTCCAGTAAATAAACGAGAAGTAGCAGTCAAATGAATAGATTCTTCCTCATAAATAAGAAATACCTAGCATTCATGAATATATGTATTCACAGGAAACTGAGCCTCAGATGAGATGCTCCACTCTTCATGGTTCTCACGGTTGTCTTGAAGGGAGAGACAGACCTAAAATCTGCAGTTCTAGAAGCAATTTCATTTGAGCAGAAACCCCCACTGTATAATTATTAAACTGCTATCTTCCTCTTCCAGCCTGTAAGTCTCAAATGCTGCTCTTTATGAAGGAATGATTGCAACATGCTGGTCTTTTCTCCAAATGGCAAGTGAGAGAAATTCACCAAGTCAAAAATTATAGAAACATTTTACTTTTAAAAAGCAAAAAATGAACACTTTAAAATAAATCTCTGTGGCTCTCTAGAAACAAGCCATGCTACAGATGAATTAGTTGATCTCTGGCAATTTTGTCCATCTTCACAGGTGTATAATTTCATTCTCACTGTGATTTTTGGAATATTGTTTATGTATTTAATGATCAAACATATATCCTCCATGCAGACAGAAATTTTAAACTCTCAGCAATGGAGCACAGCAGGAGCACTTTCCTAAAAGTCTAATGGTATGTCTATTCAGTATTTAAAATTTAATGTTTAATTATAGAAAATAATGAAATTCTTAAAAGCACAACTCTTCAGCAATTAAAATTAATAAACACTTTTATCCCATTAACAGTTTATTGTCATTTAACAATGCTAGCATTTTACTTAGCAGCTATGAAAAGACTGAAGATAAACCATAAGAGTTCTGGTGAGTCACACTCTGATTTGTGGTAAGAAACTATGGGCACATAAATGGACAAAGAGACTAAAGCAACAGTATAGAAAATCCAGAAATAAACCGAATTCATATAAGCATTAAATATATGATTAAAGAATCATCTTGAATGATTAAGAGAAGCTGGACATGTCAATAAACCGTGCTGGGCATTACCCATATGAAAAATTATTTGGACCCATGCCTCTATCTCTGCTGATATAAATTCCAGAGAAAGTAAATAAGCAAGTTAAGAAACCCATAAAAATCCTAGGAGAAAACATGGAAGAATTCCTATATAAATGCAGAATGAGGATGGGGTTTCAAATAAGGGTTTCAAGTCCAAAGTGATAAGAGAAAAGGATAAATATGACTGTAAAAATTTAAAAAAGGAAAAAAAATCATTAAATATCAAAAGGCAAATAAAAACTAGGAAAAATACTTTAAGCCCACAACACTGATAATTTCTCATCTATAAAATAGGTATAATATCAGCACTTGTTCATACGATTGTTTTAGTATTAAATGAATTAATATAAATAAATCATAGAACAGTGTCTATAACATGATCATCCATTATTATTGCTATTACTACTGAAATGATTAGACCTCTAAAACATATTGTTAAATAAAAACAAGGTGAAAAGAATATGTATAGTGTGCTGTCATTTGTGTAAAAAAAGGCATGCGTGGGAAGACTTTCAATGTATATTTGCTTGTATGAGCATTAAAATCTCCGTAAGAATACATATGAAGCTGGTTAGAGTGTTATGGGGTGAAGTGGAAATGGAAAGATGGGGTGTAAGTATGGGATACCTCTTTATGTAAAAGATTAAATTAAATAAAGGAATGGGATCAGTTTGAAAGGTTAAAGGGTGGGTACTCTCACATGGGTATGTGCCTAGCTCAGTCTCTGTCACTTAGCAAATAATGTTTACTGTGAAGTGTATTAAATACTCTACTGATCTTTAGGGCCTTCCCTTCCAATGAAAAATATATTTTATACATGCATGTTATTTATAAACACTTATATAGACATTTCATCTCTGTGCAGGATAGTACAGACATATGGTTTGATTTTCAGAAGGGCCAAGTTTGCAGAGGGCTCTGGATTGCGACGCATTATAGCTACAATAATTATAACAGTAACGACTATCCTACAGCAATCACTGAGCACTGACTTGAGCAGCCAATGTGATAAACACAGGGTGTGCAGGGCCTCCTGGAGCCGGAGCACCCAACCAGGGTGTCAGTCACTGCCTTCCATCTTACAGAAGAAGAGACATCTGGAGGTTCAGGAATTTGCTCAAGGTCATTAAAATGCAAGCGACCGAGCTGGGATTTGAATTTAGGTGCTGCAAATTTTGGAAGGCAAGCTCACTATCACTAAGCTAGATTGTGTTCGCTCAAGATGAGAAGCAGAAAATGTGCATAACTCTGACCATGACTTATTTGTTGTTGTTGTGGGAAGAAAGCAATGGACAGGGCTTGGGATGAAAACTGTTGCAGGCTCTCTCCCTCCCTCTTGATGTTCCCTTTCTGTGGAATCAGGTCCACAAGACACACAGTGCAATGAATGCACCAGTGCAAATGCACACTCAAGTAAACCAATCGGTAAAACTCCTGAGCTAGAATCATACCCTCCCTGCACTCCCAACTTCTCCTGTAGGGAGAAGCACAGGAGAACTTTCACCAGCCTGCCCTTATGCTGGGCTACTGCTTTGCTCCAACGTTGACAGCACATGGTGGCTGTTCTTGGCTGCTCTCACTGTATGTTGCCTGAAGGCTGCCATGCTCCCTGCGAAGAAAGCTGGAAAGCCCATGCTTAGAAGGAAATCTGGGTTTTAGTACAGGCTTTGCGACAAATTAGCTGTGAGAAATGCCATTTTTTGATCCTCTATAAAATAAAGTTTTTCAATGAAGGGGTCGATCCATATTATCTCTAAGGTATAAATTAGTTCCAAAATTCTATAATTACTTCACTTATGTACTCAGAGATGGCAGAATCACCATCATATTAATGAAGACAGCCCCATCTTTTTACATATTTACATGGCTTTTGTTCTATTCTATTTATTTTTCTTTACTTTCAAATTTTCCTTTTGTTTATTTTCAACTCAATGAAAAAGCCAATTTATTCTTCCTGAAACAGTCTGAAATTTTGGTTTTAGTAAATCTTTGAATAAGAAGACATAGAAGATGCTTTTCTGTTTACCTCACTTTATGCCTCAAAAATTCAGAATTGAAAAATCCACCATGTAAAAATGTCAAGGTAAGTTGTAAGACCTTAGTTACTATTTAATTACCTTGAACCATGATCAAAATTACTACTGCTTTCATTGCTATTATATTGTACCATTACATGTTTATGAAGGTTTGTGGAAAAATATTTTAAAAGGTTTACAGCTAATTTCATTTCATCCTGCACACATAGTGACCAGAGGCTTTAACGTAAACAAATTTTTCCTTGAGAATTAGGAGTTTTCACATCCTTCACTCCCAGTGTCAATCACAAAAAGTACCCAGTGCACTCCCTAAATGTTCACTGACCTTAAGACTTAAGAAGTTATCAATATTATAGGGAAAAAGGCAAAATAAAATAGACACGAGAGAAATGATTATTGGAGCATGAACTCATGATGCTCAGTGTATTCTCCTCAAAGGAGGAGATAAAACAGTCAAAAGGAAAATAGAGAACTGAGATGCTCTTGGGTTCCCAGATGTCACACACTCATTACATTTTAAAATCATTTGAGGGAAGCTGTGTATATATCAGGTGAAACAACTGGCGATATATACCCAAACCAATTTTTCTGAAGGAAGAGCTAATAATAACGTAAGTCAAGGGAATACTTGAATTCTGTCATTCAGAAATGATACTTCCCTTTTAAAGTGAGTTTGACTATCAAGTTAAGGTTGGGGAATTTTTAGAGTTTAACAGGTGAGTTACTCACATTTAGTCACTGAGTTAGATAAGAAGAGTATTCTTTTCCTCACCATTTTGAGGGGCGCTAAAGATATGGTCATTACATTCCCTCAGAGCAAAAGAGCCTGTGATCAGGGTTTAAAATTATATTTTTATTCTCTTTTTCTTTACTATAGCTAATTTACGTAATTTTTAATTTACATGAAAGATACCTTCAGTGTCTCAACAGATTTTAGAGGAAAGCACTGAAATTACAGCCAAAATATGACAGACATTTAATAGTATATAGGATTTTACATTCTTTAAATCTTGGCTTTTCTTCTTAGGGTACATTTAGTCATTCATCAAGATTTTATTGGATGGCAACTGTGTGATGGGCCTTGTATTAGATTCTGGATTTTCACTGATGACCATATTACTTTTCACAATGCAAGGTACAATATTTAAAATTCATACTTAAAAAAGAAATAATAAACATTGCTTCGCGAATTGCATTTGCTCTCATTACATGTATTTATCTTTTTGTTTAAGTACTCAGTAAGTGAGCAGATGCTTATATGAAATAAATAACAATATAATAACACATTAAGGGAGTAAGAACTATTGGGTTGGTTATCAATAGTTAAATTTTCTCTACATTTTAGTTGACAGATCACTGATACAGGCACCGTAAAATTTTTAGTCTTTTATTGCTTTTGTCAAAACAAGCCATCCAGTAAATTGGCACAACAGAAATATCAAATGCTGACTTGTTATTATAAAAGATGTGGGTATATGACTAAGCTGTAGCATTTTAATTTGTTTTAAGACAGAAATTAAAATTTACTGCCATGGTGAAAAAAAATGAACCTATTTAACTTTTTAGAAATTAAAGGAATTTCAAATGCAATTACCTAGATTTCTTATAATTTCAAATGTCATTTTTCTAGGCTAGTAAATTTTAAAACTTAACTTTTAAACTTTATTTAACAATTTAAATTTACTCATAAGAATATATGAATTGAAAAAGTTGGTGAACAGTTAATTTGAATCACCCTCAAAATGTAAGCTAAGAAATGAATTAATATTTCTCCATCATAACTAAAAATATCAATTATTTTATACTATCCTTTGATATCTTGATATAAGATTTTGGCACTCATTACAGCTCATTCTGATGTATCCTAGTTTAAGAATTCACCAGTCATTTCTGTGTTTCTCTTGGTAGATCAGGTGTAGTCTTGTATTATAGTATTCCTAACATCTCATCACCTTTAATTTTGCCCACCTAGAATCTTACTGCCTGAAAGCAGGGTGGTGGGGCTGAAAGAAGTATTAGAATAAACCCACACAGGCTAGAGTCCTCTGTCCACTAAATGATATGCTGCTACTTGAGACTGAGGGTACAGTGTCCAGGATCCTGTAGAAGTTAGGGTGGACGGCCAGACGGATGGGAGCAGTGAAGAAATTCTGAAAGGCTCAAAAGTATAGGTGTGAGATGCTGAGGAGACGTGAGAGATTTAAAAAATCTTATTGTATTTTGCTTGCTAGAAGTTGTGTAGTTAATCCTCCCTCACTCCCCTACTCATCTTAAAATATTTTCATAAGTTATCTATAATGCTTGTCAAGGCATTTTAGAATTGCATGTATAATTTTTTTAGGGGGGGGCGGGTCCTACTTCTGTTATGTCTGAATTGGCTCCTCCGAGAATTTCCATCACACAAGACAACTGTTAACGGCACCAACAGACAGACAGACACCCTGAAGTGAACAAAAGCGGTAGTTTCTGGAGGAGAGTCACATTTGGAAAAAGAGGTTAAAATCTGATTTAAAAAATCCCCACAGATTTTGGGCCTGAAGAAATTGAGCCCAGATTTTCGGGCAACTGTATTTCTGGACTGTGAATAGAGAATTCTAGAAAAGAAAAATCTGCTTGGGAGCCTCAAATTCCGATTTTAAACTATTTTTGGCAGGTTGGATTCCAGCTTAGGATAAAACAACTTCCCTGAGATTTGGGCAGATGCCTAAGAGAAAGACTCTGTGGTTTGAATGCCAACAAGTTAATTACCTGGCAAAACAACAACAAAAACCCAACATTGTAGGAATAAACAAAATCCAGATTATTTACAGTGTAACAATCTCAATGTCCAGAATACATTCCAAGAAGAAACATAAATATGTGCCCAATACTCAGGAGAAAGGACAATTAAAAGAGATTAATTCCAAGATAATCCAGATGCCAGAATTAGCATACACAGATTTTAAAGCAAGTATTTATCAAAATGCTCACAAATGAAAAGGAAATAAGCTTGCAATGAATCAAATGACAGGAAATCTCAGAGTAGAAATATAGACTATATATATATAAACACATGTCAAATGGATATTACAGAATTGAAAAATACAATATCAAATTAAAAAAAATCACTGAATGGGCTTAAGATCAGAATAGAGATGATGGAGGAAAGTTGCAGTAAAATTGAAAAAATGCCAATAGAAATTATTCAATATGAAGAACACAAAGAAAAAAGACTGAAAGAAAAATGAAAAGAGCCTTAGCAACCTGTGAGGCAATATTAATATGTCTAACATATATATGACTGGAGTTCCAGAAATAGAGGAGACAGAAAAATAGGGGAGAAGAATATTTGAAGGAATAATAGCCAAAAAATCCCCAAATATGATGAAAGACATATATTTACAGATTCAAGAAGTTTAAGGAATACCAAACAGAATAAATATTGATACTATCCACAGTTATCCTTTCCTTTTTGTTAATGTTCATTAATTGGTTGTAGTTCATAAATATAATTAAAACACAATACACACATAAACACATTATAGACACAAACACTTCCTTTATCAAAACTAAAAAGAAAAAAAGTCAAACTTATTCTTACCAAAATGCCACAGAAAATTGAGTCTTTATTTGGATGGCTTTCCTTAGAATTGTTACTAATACTTCCCAAATTAAAAAATAAAAGTTTTTAGCAGAGGATTTAAATTATCAACTATTAAAATATAATCATGCACTGCATTTAAAAAATATGTTTTCCTTCTAACCACTGATATTTAAACTCTCTATATTTGCCTTTTTGGTCCTGGTGTTACTTAATATATATAAAATTTCTACCTTTTAATTATTTTTAAATTTTGTTATTAATTTTTACTGTTATTGCATTATGATGTTAAAAACATTACTTGTATAGTTTTTGTTTTGAGGTTTATTCCTTTTAATAGCTTTGTTAGAAAATGTTAAGTCATTATGTTTATTCTTAAAATATGTAAATTTTCATCTTTTACCTTATTTCTATTTTTCAGTCCTTATGTTTTCCTTGTATTTTCTTTTTTAAAAAAGTGAAACATTTTATTTGCTTTTATTCTTTCTAGTATTTTTTGGAAGACAGATAATTTTTTAATAAACTTTAGTTTTGGAACAGTTCTATATTTACAGAAATGTTGCAAAGATAATACAGAGTATTCCCACAACTCCCACACTCAGTTTCCTCTTTTATAAAAATTTACATTCACATGGTACATATAAATGATTATAATCCAATACTATTTTATTTATTTTCCTCCTCCAATTGTTCCAGTTTTGAGCATTGCTAACTATTACAGTTGACTCCTTGTCCCTCTGACATACCCTTATCATTGGTGTGTGTGTCTGAGCACTCCTTTACTTTCTGGAACTACAAGATGCTCCAGTCATATCTTGTAAATTTTCTGCCCCATTTCTAGAATCAGCCATTTCTACAAGGAGCCCTGGTTTCTTTACTGAAAAACCACGATCTGGGTGCTGCCTATTCTCATTTCTCCTGGGGAGTCATTGCTTCTGGGCTGTCTCAGCTGACAGATCAAGGAATACATGTGTATATACATCCTGTGTCTATACTACCTCTGTGTGTATGTATGTATCAAACTAAACCTGAGTTCATAGTGATGTCTCCAACTCTAATACCTTACTACATGGATCACTGCAGCCTTCTCCTCTTGCTTATCTGTAAACTCCCACTCCAACAATGAGAAACTTAGCCCCACTATCTGCCCTTTGGGAAACAACTTTGTCAACTACAGTACAGTTTATATGTATGGTTTCTTTTGCCTTTAGTTTTACAGACTTCATTAATTCCCAGTGTTACGTAGGTTGGCATCTTCTTCCACCAAACAGTCACATTTGAAAATGTTTTCTCTTGCCTCACCCATAGAAGACCGTATTTTGGACTACAATTTCCATTTACAATTTTCTTCTCCTCAAAAATGTTGACTTTTGACATTTGTTTTGAGCTGCACATGATAAGAATTCATAATCTGCATGAACATTTTTCTTTTATAACAGCAAAGTTTGCTCCAAATATATTTCTCACTGTTGCTTTTGATTCAGTTGTTTTGGTTTTTTACTTGGATATGTCTGTAATTCTTATGTTGCTCATCTTCCATATAGCTCTTCTTCCTTGTTGTTTTTAATTCTTTATCTTTTCTCTCAGCTTTCTAGAAGCCTTTGTCAATTTTTTTCTCCCCATCATCTTTATATAGGTTTGTTTTATTCCTTTTTCTTCCCATGGACTGCTTGCTTGACTTTGAAGGATATCCATGTCACGAAATTTTTTACTAGATTTCACAATCAAGTTTTTAGAGGCCGCCTTTTTAAATGAAATTTTAGGATAATATTTCCTCTTTATCTTTTTCTGGTGTATTGTTTCATAAGCCCAATTTTTACATTTTTATTTTCCATCAAATATGGGGGCATATACCCAGATTTAGTATTTGAATGGGTCATATATGGGATTTCCTTTGACGAGGTCTATTTCTCACCTGGGTGCTGACTGGTTTCCATCTCAGGTCTGCAGCTAGAATCCTTCACTGAGGCTAAGCCACCTGCTATAATTCAGTAGCTCTGCTCTGTGTTGACTCATTAAATCACATTGTGTCTTAGAGTTCTATCACTGCTCAACATCTCATCTTTCAATATAGACTTTTTTTCTGGCACTCTTACCCACAGTCATGAGTTTAACAACCACTATTTGCTGACTGGCCTTTCTTCTGAGTTTCAGAGCTTTATTCCCAACTGCTTGGAATTCTGCAGGTAACTGGAAGTAAAAATGTCCAGTCCGATAGCATGAACTTTCTCTCAAGTCTGTTCTTTCCCATTTTATTTTGCATATTAATGAACAATCATTCATTGCCTATTGCCCAGACAAAATAGGAAGGAGGCATCATGAATACTTTCTTTTCGCTCACCTGTAACAGCTTCTGTCTCACTCGATGCACGTACCTCTACACTCCGGCCTTACTAAACCACTTGGCATTCTTTGCCAGCTGACTTTGCTCCCGCTTTTCTGTCAGGAATCCTGCTTCAGCCCTTTTCGCCTTTGAGTTCAACCTTTCACAGTCAGCTCAAATCCATATCCTTTGGGAAACTTTCGTGATTTCCAAGGAAGGGTTGGGTATCCTCCTCTGTGCTCTTACAACATTGCATAAACCTTTATCAATTGCATGTGTACCTATCTATCACCCCTACGAATCTGTATCTGTAAGATACTGGGGGACAGCTAGCACAGTTTACGGCATGTATTAAGAATTCAGTAAGTATTGCTTAAATAAAAGAGTGCTGAATGATCGATTATTGGTACATTGATGGTTAAATCCTACTCCTCTAAGTTGTTTATCCCTTATTCTCTGTTAACCTGAGACTATATTTAGGATGCCTCACTCACTGTCAGTAAGCTATAGAAGTAATTGCTTCTTTGGGAAATATATTATACACCTTTCTCATATGGAGAAAGCTAAAATCAGTAACTTCACGAACTTTATACTCTGATGTCTGTTTCTACTTTTCAAGAAAGTCAATAAAGTTTGCTTATTTGCTGATGCTGTTATTATAAAAAATGAAGTGAAAGAATCTCATTGACTCAAAAAATGTCCTTAAAAATCTAGAGACAAAGTAGATATGATTCAGAATCTCTTATGAGAGGTGACTTCTAAGAGCACAATTTCTTTTAATGTTTGAACAGGTTTTCCTTCTCCATCTCTGGTCCATCTTCACCTCCAGTCTACCTCAAATAAAGTTTTAGTTTCCTATACCACATCAAGTCATGCAAAAGACAAAAGAGAAACTGACATTAAAAGCCTTTTAAAAAGGGGTAAATTGGAAGCTGTATAAATGAAAAAATATTAGTTATTTTATTTTTACCCATTTTTGAATTTCAATTTTCTTGTTTTAAAAACGAGCAGGTTTGGCTACAAAATTAATAAGGTCCCTTGGAAATACAGCTAAGGATCATAATTAAGTATTGAGTTCCAGTTCCATGTAAGGGATTAGTCTGCTTTAAACTCCATCTATTTATACTTGTATTTCAGAGGCTACCTAATGTCATTAAAACATGTAATCACTATGTTGTGTTTCTTCACTCCTGCCTTGGGGACATTTACTTTCCTCTCAGTAACTTCCATGTAAGGGAAAAGAATGCGGTTAATTGGAATCATCTTGCTTCTCAGGAGCTCTTTACACAAGAAATGTATAGAACATCAGCATGAACTTGAAGGTCACACCAAAGTTCACTTACATTCTTCTCATCTGAATTCCATTTCTCATTTACTGAGCTTTAATAGTCACATGGCTGATGTTGGAAATTCTCACTCAAACTCTCTGCCTGATATCACTTCTGATACCACTTCCTGATATTACTTCTACAGAATTGATGGTCCATTCTGTCTGGCAGGTATGTCATTGACTTCTAAATTCTCTAGCCCTCCTCTGCTCCACTGGAAATCTGACGTCCTGACTCTGGGGAGTTGAGAGTGACAAGTGGGATCCACTGCAGCTGCTGTCACCGATGTCACAAAAGTCACGTTTTGGGTTGAGAGATCCAAGAATAGAGAACGATACATTTTGAAAGATGAATCTCGTTTGCCTGTTTGCGTCACTGTGGACATTGCTCCGCAAGGCTCTCTATTGGCTGAGATCCACGTCGATCTTCTGTCCGAGTCACTGTGGTGAGGAGATAGGAGAAGCACCGCCCACAAGACCCCTGGTGCCATTCGCTCTTCCCCAGACACAGCTAGTGACACAGCAGGACTTGGAAAACGGGCTAGGAGAAGAAGATGACTAGTGTAGTGGCTAACTTTTTTCTTTTTTTTTTGAAATATATTAAATACTTTACTGAGAAATCATTGTGGATGACTTTTTCCCTAATTTGCTGAGGGTTTTTATTTGCCTTGAGGTATATTATTATGGTAAAAGAAATATGGAACCAAGGTTTTGCTCCTGAAAGTCAGAGTAAGATTTGAGTCAGTAGCTAGGAGGCGGTTATAAATTTTCAAACCCGGGGTAGATAACTAAATTATGGAGTTTAATTTATATCAAGGTCAAGGGTAGAGAGAACTTAGGACATGACTTAAAAGAAGACCCTGGTCCTTCTGGACTTAGGTGATGGTGGGAAAGAGAAGGGAGGAAGAGATGGAGAAGGTGTTGGATGAGACATGCATAACCTGATGTCCCTTGTCTGGGATGAACCAGAGGAGAAGGCAGGAATGTCTACATACAGGTGAGCTGAAGGTACGGGGACTCTGAGATTGAGGAAAATGGCCAGAAGCAGTGGTTCCAGTGGAGAGCATCAGTATATTACCCCCAAAGGCCAAATGAAGCCACACTTCAGCAGATATGAGGCAGGGGCTGATGAGACCATACGGTGTTTGGATATGAAGTTTCCTTGACTCCATAAGGCCATGCAAGACTTCTGTGTGTTCCAACACCAAACTATGGAGAACTGGGAAGAAGGGGAGGAAACCAGTAAAACACTAAGATGAGTCATTCAAAAGAGATAATTTAGAACAGCAAGTTAAACTGAATTCTTCCTCATTGGGAGGGGGCTCAAGAGAAATATTAGATAGGAAATCAAGAATTTGCATTTTCTTAACAGAATTGTATTAAATTCTTGAGCCTGCTACAGTTTAGAGCACTGTAATTTTATATAATGCCCTCACTCCCTTGTCTATGAAAATTAATTGAGCAAAGGTTTTCATTTTCTGTCATCTCACATTTCTACAGCCCTTGGGTAAGATCTTAAGTCTCTCTGTGAATTTGTGGAGAAAATATTCTTCCTATGTTTCTGCCAACACCTCTTCTAATTCCTCCAAAATTTTGTTCCTGTCCTCCCCAACCTCAAAAGAAAAATGGTATGAAAAGACTATATCTTATGATGATTAATATTATTACTACAGAAGCTCTTGTCATTGGCAGAAAGCCACAGAAAGAGCCAAAACTAAAAATGCATTCTTAGATGTACAGTACATAGTGTATGTGCTAAATCAGACTTGAATGCCATGGGTTTCACCCACTCCAGAGAAGAGTATAACCCTAGGGCAAGGCGTGTTTGAGCACTAGAGCCCTTTCCACTATGACAAGTCCCACCTGGAATTGGGAAGTATGAATTAATAGGTTAAAAACAATATCTTGGGCAAGATTAATACTTGGTAACCATATGGGGTAAGAAGCAGCAGCAGCAAATATATAAATGATTAAAGGGAAACAATGATGCAGAGAAAAAATAGTGAATCCAGTGGTGATAAGAGACCAATAAGGAGTGAACTGTGAAAGCATTTACTCAAACCCAAGCATTTTTCAGGGAACAAGTTGGCAATATCCTGAGGACAGAAAAGGTCATGGAAGCCAGGAAGGAGGGTGTGAGATAAGAACAAACAGAGGAAACAGATCAAAATTGACAAGGTAAGAATTATTTTCTGGGTCCCATCCTCAGAGAATATTCTAGACAGATTTCCCATTGCACGCCCTGCCCACAACGCTGGCTGAGTGTGCTGAAGGCATTTCCTTGATAACTTAACTTACCGGCTAGAGAGACAATCACATTCTCCTCACTCAATAACGTAGGCTGTGAGCCTGGCGGGTAATAACAGTCAGTGCTAGCTATTCAGTTGTGAAAGGGAGGGAAGCCAGAGAAGGGAGGAGACTTTGGAGAGGACCTGCAGACTCCTCCTGAATTTCGAGCTCTCCATCCCGTTTTCTCTAAGTAGATCTGCTTCAGGTTTAGATTTCTGATAAGGGAGCCTGAATCTATATTTTAAACAAACACTCTAGGAAATACTTGTGCACACAAGTGCTTTGAAAGAAACCCAGGATGGTTTCCTGTTCCATCGAATGGAGGAGAGAACCAAGGGCTGTAGAGAGCTTTCCTGTGGGATCAAATTAGCTAGTTTATTCAATCAAAAAACATTTATCTGTTACTCACTGTATGTAAGGCCCTCTGCCCAGCACAATGGCTGCCTGGGGACGGGTGGGGACGGGTGGGGATGGGAAGGCTACTGGAATGAGTAAATTCAGCACTTCTGAGTAGCTTCGACTATCTACTGCTTCCAGTTGGCCACGTCTAAATGCCTGATCCTAAATAAATTTCTTTCATGTTTCCAGAAATATCTTCACTTATGAATTAAACACCTTTGAGAGAGCTGAGGGGCTGGTGGTATGAGTGAGTATTTATTATTTATACCCTAGAATGAATTAATCACTTAGGTACAGAGAAGTATTTAGAAAAATGGAGTTTGGGTTTTTTGGAGAGGGAAATTTCAAGTATTTGGAAGTGAGCTGTTACACCGTTGGTTTTCCTAGTTGGAGGGCTTCATGAAAATATTGGCTTTCTGGTGGTTTGGGAGGACAGAAGACAGAAAATCCTATGTGACAGATTAATACCAACCTAACATTCTTTATAATTTTAGCAAGAGAATTTGGTTAAGGCCAATTTAACAACTGGGTCGCTTCTAGACTCTTCAGATGTTCAGTGGCCAGGCAGAGACAGGAAGAAGACAGCCTGACCTCGCTGCTTCACGTCCCCTCCAGCCTTGCCTGGCTTAAGCTAAAGAGCTGGGGAAGCATAAAGAAGGTTAGAGTTTACTGGAATCTTTTCCCCGCTCTCAGCCCAGCACCAACTGTTGTAAAGAATAATATAAAAATGCTATAAGGAAAGTAGCTGAGAGAAATTTTCTTTTATCCTTGAGATCTAATGGGAATTCAGCAGCATACATTTTATTTTATTTTTCGTAATGGTCAAAGCCCTTGACTGCATATTCCAAATACCTAACCTGGATCAAAGCAATCTTAGTGAAAAAAATTCCTTTCAGCTTTGGTACCTGGTAAGGCCCATAAAAGTGCTCATTTTAAATGTTATCTTCTCTATGAACAAAATATCATTTTCTGCCTAAGGAATTTATATGTCATTTCATTTTTCTTATTGCATATGAGGTTTAATTATAGAATCCCAATTATATACTTTTGCATTGCTGTGTTGTCTACAATTCTAAATGCATGTGCTTTAAAGTTACTTTATACTTAATGATTCATGGAATTTTTGTTTTCCATCCAGGGGTTGAGTCCTCATTTCAATTCTTAAAGACAGTTTCTTTTGCTATCTTTATTAGATTTTCCTCCAAACTGAAGAAGAGAAGAGATTAGTAAGGTAGAAAACAGAGAACTGGAAGGCAAGTGTCCTGTTTCGCTTTCAGTTAGCATCATGTCAAAGGAAGTGGTAAGGTTTTATGAACAGGATGAAAAGACTGAGCTGCATTCTGTGGCAGATAACAGCTGCAAGGAGGACTTGTAAGGATACAGAGATGCTTCTGGAAGGGACATAGCACACAGAGGGCTTGGGCTGCAGCCCCGATACCCTGCCAAGGTCACCAGACCTCTGCGTCTACACAGCTCATCCAAAAACCTAGTTGCCTCCACCCCTGTGAGGGTGGCTTTGAGGACCCCAACATGAAAGCTCTGTGAAAACTGTCAAACACCACGAAATGAAAGCTACTGTTAGTGTGGTTTCAAAGGAAGGTTTCACAAGAGCACTACAGTATCCTGAGTGGTAAAACACCCCCCTTGGTAAATGTTTTCCTGCCGTGCTTTTGAATATCACCATCTCTGCTACTTTTCACCCGGTGAGTCACATTTTCTGTTTGGAGATGGCGTTCCCTGTTCTCAAACTGTGACCTACAGGGCCTCTGACAGGCTCAATCACACCCGAGCGTGTACTCTGTCAAACTAGCAGTTGTCCCCGCCAGAGAATTTGCCTGTGAAAAACCACTTCCCCGGGCAAAGTGGCAGCCGTCCACTGGGGAAATCTGCTTTCCAGCTTCCGCCAACACACACTCTATTTGAGGAGAGAACAAAAACCACTTTGCTCTTTCACCAGCTCGTGGAAAGGTCATTTTTTTTCAAACTGTTTCTCCTGCAGTGGAAGGTTTTGATTGCATTGCTCTAATAATGTTGCCTTTTTTGAAATTCAGTTTTGTTCTCAGGGACCGTGCTATCTTGTCCTGATAGTGAGCTTCATTATATTCAGTGCACTGGAGCATGTAGATGTTATACTTAGAACTGCAGGCAACATAATCCATTACTAGACACATTGCCGGCTCTCTGAATATGAAATAGGAACACAGTATGCAAAAAATATTTGTAATTGATTAGAATTGGATTCCATGAAAGAGCCTTAGTTTCTGATTTTGGATTTGGGGGACTTCATGCATTTTTCTCCAGGGTTCTATTTCAAACATGGCAATTTACCTTGGCACAAAGAGTATGAAAACCAAATTTCTATCTGTTATTCCTTTAGGGTTTCTATGTTATTGCAGGGTTCATTTTGAACCACTTCTACTAGTAAACAGAATAATAATATATATCTCCTTGGGATACCATGTCATCTCAGATTTTGGTGTTGAATATTTACTCTTAGTATTTTAAATTTTCATACATGTGATTGAATTTAAATGTAAAGATATGTTGAATTTGGCTGTCAATACAAACCCATGCCATAGAAAATAATGTAATAACTCAACATTCAAATCCTCTCGTTGAAAACATAAGACTTCTGGAGGCAGACTGCACAGGCACGCTCTCTGCTCTGGGCTGGACCGTGCTGGTTGCTGTGCCCTCGCGCCCTGACATCTGTTCTCTCGGGCTCTGTCTCGTCCCCCCCTGCCCTGTGCTCTGGGAAGCCAGCTTCCATGGGCTCAGGCTGGCCTTCTGGTGTGGCTAAAGGAGAGTGAGACTGCGAAGACGAGGGCCCTTTCTTCCCACACTGTCCCCCTGCCTCCCGCTGTGATTTTGGCCATGGCCCCTCTTCTTAGGGCTCCACGTCCTCCCTGGGTTCTGGATTCCTCGTTCCTTCAGGCCTGGCGGGGAATAGGGTAGGGTTGGGGGAATAGGAGGTAACAGCTCCCCCCTGTTGCTAGTTCTGGGGCCTTCTTCCTCCTCATTTGCTCCCTAACCACTGCCCACACCTCTTCAATAGGCCTTTCACTGAATTTTGCTCAGTAAAACTCTGAGTGTGCCAAGTCTTTACTGCTGGGGCCTCGACTTATATTTAGAACAAGTAACTTAATTACTCTGATTCTCAGCTTTTTTCATTTACAAAATAAGGACAATAATATGTGTCCAGGATATCTCAAAGGGCTGCTACGATGAGCGATAAGGACCGTGGTGATGATCATCGTCATAATAATTCCTGGCTTGGAAGCTGTATCTAGATGGAAGTGTTTGCCCTCAGCTAAACTCACAGAGCATGATGATGAATGTGAACCAAATTTCTTCCCGTCCTGAGCCAGGGCTACCTGGGGGACATGAGCTTGACTGTGTGCACTCCTCAAGGACTTGCCAGAAAACTGTGATAATGTCTGGACTGAAAAACTCAAGAGGCTGCTTTACATGTTAATTTTTACTTGGATATCTGCTGCATAAGAAATAGCATGTTTCAGACACAGAGCCTGCCAATCCACTGTTAAGTGTCTGGCATATGCTTCAAGGACATGGGCATTTTGGGGAGAAAACAGAGTAGTTGTGTCTAAAGCTTGGTCATTACGTCCTCTTAGTTTTAGATCAAAAGGAAAAAGCATCTGGGCTGAGACATTAGGCTTATATTCAGCGCTGATGTCCTCTACATTAATGAGGAGTTGCTAGGCAGTTTGAAGGCACTCATTTGAAGATGAGAATAATAGCTTACTTGGATAATCCCCTCTTTTATAAATATGAACCAAAGTTTCAAAGGCGTAAACGTGAATAGCATAAAACTCCCTTCCTTCCCTGAAGAACATAGTAAGAATATCACAGCTCTTCATCGGTGACCAGAAGTGACACAAAGACCCAAGCATATCATTTCATTTTACAATGTGGAATTAAGATCTTCATTGAAAAGAGGTTTGGAGCAACACTACGTCTTTTATGAAAGAGCATTCAATTTCCCCTGAGTTACCAGAATATTCCAAATCCACATGTACCCTGGAACAGACCCTTCACAGTCTAAAAATTCTCTCATAAATTAAGCCTGTTTGTTTAAAAACAGATCGAACAGGTTTTATCCGGTATACTTGCTCATAGTTCACACAGCAGAGAACAAATGTTCAATGAACTTTTAGTTTTATTCTATTTTAGTACTGTTCATGTTATTTATTTGTATATTTTTCAGATTGTCTTTTGTAACCATGAGAAAAATAATTCTTCGGTGATTATTTTTTATTCTCATGAACAAATCTATGAAATCCATATTTTAAGTAAATCCATAACAATACTCCCACTGAATTTTAAAAATTCCTTCCAACAGAGCTGGTTTAGGAAAGAACTAATATAATTAGCATTTTTTGATGGATGAATGGTGTCAAGACAGGAGATGAAAATGCTCATTGAAGAAAAGAATATGCTGCACTGCATACAATGGTACAATGTGACTGAAGGAAGTCAATTAAACTCACTTTCCTGTTTCAGATAACCAAAGCATAATTTGTCCTAGTTTTGTAATTTATATTGTTATCAAATATTTTTTGATGAAACTCTTATATTTTCTTTTATTTCAAGTTTTAGTCAGATCTAGAGCTACCTGAGTACTTTGTCAAGCCTCTACTATTTGAAGCTGAATTAAGCCAAAATTAAAAAATCCCACTTTTCAAGTGAATCTTTGACTTAGGCTACAGACAAGTAATTAAATAATTAAGCAAACATTTCTTGTGCACCTACTACATGTTAGGAATACATATGCTTGTTGGAGATAAGAACTTTTGGAGGACTTAAGTTGTATATCCTATAAGACTTACTGAAGCAATCTCCTGTCAGTAGTGTAGGAGGGAACTTTGTAATGTAGAGATTTGTGTAAAATCACAGGTTCATGGGGAAAGGATTCTCTTATATATGGACTCAAGAAAGCAAGCTTTGTGTTTAATATGCAATGTTTGTGCTAGTGGACACAAGCAACAGTAAATACAGGAGGGCCAAGGTTGAACTTACATTACACTTTTGGGGGGTGTATGTGGGGTAATTCTAAGAATAAAGAAAAATTTCCTTCCTTTCTGGATGTATTTAGTCATTTATATAGGAATTCATGCATTCCACTTGTTTAGGTTTTAAAGTCTATGCTTCTGATTAAAATTGTCATTCTTGATTGATTGATTAAAATTGCTTTATGAAGGGAAACTTTTAAAGCTTTGATTTTGGTTTCAACAAATAGTTCTGAAGAGGAACATGATTATTACAATTACCATGATAACTATATTTGAAAAACCAGAATTTACCAACTGTGAAATTTTTGAATATATGTAGATATAAATGGATTGATTAAGCATTATGTCCATGTGGAGTGTATCAAAGTGAGGTGGACTCACATCTGCATATTCCTCAGGAAATCAAGCCATTTTGATAATCTGTGCCTGTGGTAACTTGGAGTTAAAATAATCTGCATTATGGATTAAGATTTCTTTTTTCTGCCTTACCAATTCTTTGAGTGTTGCCTCATTGTTTTAAACAAACACATTTAAATTTAGAATTAGAATATAGGTTCAAAATGGAAATGCAGACATCTAACTTCCTCGGCTTAACTACTTGCTTTAAGCTTAATACCCAGCAAACTTTCTTTGAACTCAGAAACTGGGAGGTAAAATAAGGAATTCAAATGCAGCCTAATAGCATAACAGCAAAGTATTTTTTAAAAGACATTGAATATTATAGAATGATTATGTATCTCAATGTGTGCTACCATTCAATTTCCTGAAACACGTTTCAAAGAACTTTGATGTCTAAAAAGAACAAATTTTTAAAAAATATAATTTTAGATTTGCATGCTAAACTTTAATTGTGAGAAACATGTATACAGAAAATGAGATAAAATAAAATAGAAGTGTAGGCTCAAATGATTTATTAGGAAGCAAACACCTATATAACTAAAACCAAATGACAAACCAGTGACTGTCCACATTTCACAATGCATGTGTGTTCCCGTTGCTTTGCATCCTCACCAACACTTGGTATTGTCAGTATATTTAATTTTAGTCATTCTGGAGGGTGGACAGTATTATCTCATTGAGACTTGAATTTGTAATTCCCCGAATAATAACAAAATTGATGACCTTACTCTTTTTATTGTCTACTTGGATATCATCTTTTATCAAGGTTTTTTCAAGTTACTGGTCCATTTTTGTATTTGGTTGTTTGCATTCTGCTTATTGCTTTTTTAAAGAGTTCATTACATAGTCTGGATATGAGCCTTGTATCAATCATACATGCTGTAAATATTTTATTTCCTACTATGCCTGTTTTTCATGCCCTCAATGGTCTTTTCATGAATACTAATTTTAATGTGGTCCGTTCACTGATCAGTTTATTAATATTTTCTGAGTCCTTTGTAAAGAAGTCTTTCTCCTCTGAGGTCATGAAGATATTCTTCTGTGTTTTATTCCAAAAGTTGTATTATTTTTTTCATGTTTAAATCTATAATCTATTTATAATTTATATCATACATGCACACACATACACACACACACACACATATATATATTTGGGCCCAGTTACTTTTTATTCCCTATGGTTATACAATTGATTCAACATTATTCATTGAAAAGACTGACCATCCCCTACTGCTCTGCAGTATCACCTTTGTTGTAAAACAACTATATAAATTGTTGTGAAACAACTATATAAATAAAAGTTATATATAAATAAAACCGTTTCTTCCAGAGGTCAAAAATATATTCTTGAACTAACACTTACACTGTGTCAAATAGTGTAGCTTTATAACACTTCAAAATATGTTGTAGGGAAAGACTTCCTAGTTTGTTCTTTTTCAAGAATGAAGTGGCTAATTCACATATATTTTTCCATTTTCATGTCCATATAACTTTTAGAATCAACTTTTAAAATTCTGCATGTTCACTTTTTTCATTTCTATTTATTCCAGGCTGCATTTCAATTTCCTTTTGCCTTAAGTATATCTTTTTAGTGTTTCTATATTTCCTTTGGTGAAGCTTTGCTAGAAAAGAATTCTCTCATATTTAGTTTGTTTAAACCTATTATTTTACATTCACTTTTGAAGAATATTTTCATTGAAATAAAATTCTAGGCAGTCATTTTCCTTCAGTACTTTATAGGTTTCATTGTCCTCTGGCTTTAATAATTTCTGTTGAGATATTTGCTGTTAGTTAGATTGTTACCCCACTGAGAATAACTGTTTCTAAGTGCAGTTTTGTTTTTATTTATCCAGTTTAGGTTTGGTAAAAATTGACTCTATGGTGTGATGTCTTTTATTATTTTTAAAAATAGCCATTATATCTCCAAGTTTGCATCTGTCCCATTTTCTCTGTTTGCTGCATCTTGGACTCCAATTAAGCATAAGTATCCTCTATGTGCCTTATGTTCTTTTCCAGCTTTTTGTCTCTCTGTGCTTTTTTTCTAGATATTTTCTTGACTATCTTTCTTTAGTTATGTCAAATCTACAGTTAGACACATCTAAATATTTCAAAACATTGTTGGTTGTATATGTATGTATTGTGTCTGCAAATTTTTTGACATTGCTTCTATCAAAAGGAGGGGGTTTAATTCCCCTTCTGTTGAAATATGCACCTGCATTGGGATTCCCTTCTTACAGGATGCAGTAGAAGTGATGCTGTGTAACGTCTGATACCAGGTCATAGAAACCAGTTTCTGCCTGACTCCCTCTCTCTTGGGATCCTACTCCTGGAATCCAGTCATCATGCTTTGAGGAAGCACAGGCCACCCTGAAGAGGCTACAAAAAGGGTTCCAGCTTAATGCCCTAGTTGAGATCTAGCTGACAACCCGTAGACCTGTGAGTGAGGGAGCCTTTGAGATGAGCCCATCCCTCACCACCATCTGATTGCAAACACACGAAAGACCTGTGTGAGCAAGAACCACTTAGCTGAGCCCAGTCAACTCCTGGAACCACGAGAGATGCTGTTACTACTACTAATAAATGATTTTTGTTGTTTTATATCAGTCAGTTTCAGATATTTGCTGTGCTGCAATAGTTAACTGGAACATAGAATTCATTAGTTCTGAAATTCTCGTATGTTCTTTTTTTTATTGTTTCCAGTTTTTTGACTAAATTCCAATCATGTCTTTTATCTCTTTAAATATTGTAAGCACAGTTATCTTGTAGTCTGTTTCTGACAATTCCAGGATCTGGTATTTTATTGGGTCTGCTATTATTGTGTACTGTTTCTTCTGGTGGTTCTTCAGGTTGTCTCATCTTACTGTGTCCTGGTTATCGTTAATTGCATACCAGAATTTTTTTTATTGAAAGAATTTGAGGCCTAAAATGCATATCGTCTTCCTCCTGAGATGACTTATGTTTGCCTGCTCCAAGATCCTGGGGATTTCAGTCTTTAGGAGTCATGGTAATATAAGCATTAGGATTATCTGAAACTGAGCCACAGTCCCTAGAAGGGGTTCTCTATAGTAGGAGGGGCACTTTGAAAGGGCCCCATCCAAAGAAAAGGTGGGTCACTGAGGTCACCACCCTCAGTGGGTCCCGGACTCCTGCCTCTTCTACCCTACAAGCTGCCAAAAGTACCAACAGCCTCTTAGCTGCCACTTTCAGTTTAGCCCTAGGAGAAAAATAACCCCAGGGAAAAAAGACTTAGCACCCTGGGTCCCTCTCTGCCCCAAATCCTATTTTGGAAATGCTTTATTTTCTTGATATCTTTGTTACTGCTGAATTGTTGAGCAGAAATTTATATATATTTAATTATATACAATTGTATATAATAATATAAAATATAAAAACAATGTAATATATAATTATATATAATTTAATATATAATATAAAATATACAATATAATATATAATTACATATAATTCAATACATAGTATAAAATATAAGATATAATATAATAATATATATAATTATATAGAATTTTTAAATTCAGATTTTTGGCTATCCTCCTGAGGATCATTGGTTGAAACGAACTGTTTCACTATTATCATACATGGAAGTTCTCCAATTATTTTCTTCATTATAAAAGAGGCTTATAAAAACAAACTAAAACTTTAGCTTAAACAGAGTTGTTTTAATAAAATAATCTGGTAACAGATAAATGATCTATTAAACAAACAACCGCCCATACTATAAACATGCAGAAATGCACATTACAATGTCTTGGGCATTGCATTTATAAAAGCTCCCAGAAGTGATTCTAATGCATTGATGAGGTTGAAAATCACCATCCTAGGCTCTAGGAGAAATTATACCAAGGGAAAATTTATTTTATTTTTCCTCAAAATTGTTAGGGGCAATTTTTTATTGTATCAAGTTTATCAATTAACTGGGATTGTGTTTTCCATTCTGTCCATCAACTTTGCTGGATATACAATATTTTCACAGTTCAAGTTACTTAATAGGTTAAAGTTATTTAACTGTGAAAATATTGGCTATCTTCGCTGAGAGCTGACAAACATGGGGTTCATTTTTTAATACAAGGAGATGATATCTGGATAAGACATTTTTTAAACACCTAATATATGAGAAACAGGCAACACTTAGTAAATGCTTAAATAACCCAGATAAATTTTAATTCCTAAAGTACATTCTGTCTTTGTAAATTCTGCTCTTTGAATTAGAATTGCTGATAGAATGACTCATAAGATGAAGGAAGCTTAGTGAATTATGGTATCAAAATTTTATCTTTGGCTCTAACATAGAGACAATCACTTCTTAAATCTTTTGTGAAAGAAATGTAATATCAATCAAGACTTATTTCTTTGCAACTAAAAAAAAATAGTATGTTGACAATCCATTAATTCCAGAATAAATCTGTGTGTATATACACCAAAGAAAAAATGCAAATAAGTTATAATACCAGCATTCCAGGACTTCCATCAGAAGAAAGGCATCAATTAAATAAGCAACCATCTAAAAGTCATCTTAAGATAAATGCCATAATACAAGTATTAGCCTGTGCTAGGGGACCCTAAAAGAGAGTGCTAGAATCTTCCAGAAAAGGCTTGGGCTAGAATATTTGGTTGACTATTGAACAAGTTACCTAAATAAACGTAGGCAAGAGAAGAGCAGTAAAAGTACACAAACACAAAGAGTGAAAGTTTTGCAAACAAGGTATACAGACAAGGTGGAGATGAGGAACCGGAAGTATTTCAGGGTTGCTGCAAAACGGGATATATGTGTGGATGACCAACACTACCCTCTCCAGGCACCGAAGGCCAATTAAAAATATAATTATAACAATATAATATCTTGGGAATCCAATAGTTATTATTATGCTTAATAATGTAAGCCAGGTAATAAAGTATATATAAACATGGTCAACACCAGCCTTGTGTTTACTAAATTATTGCCCCATGCTTAATCTCTGAAACACACTTTGTTGGTGAGACTTCACGCTTGTGTAAACCAATCCTCAACCACATGGGGCCTAGGACTTTTAGGTGCCGAATATGTTTTGCCGTCAACAATGTTAGTTGCATACTTTGCTCTACTAAGATCATAGTTATTAAGATCCAGAATGCATTAAACCATTATTTTATATTTCCAATGATAGCTTTTATTTAAGTTTTGAGCATTCACTACTTTTCTTTCTGTCAGTCTAGAATATTCACACATCAATTAGGGTAGCCGCCCTGATTATCTTTTCCAGTACTAACCCAGGTTACTGGGATGTCTTTGGTCCCATTAAAAAAAAAGTAGGGGCAAACAGAAGACCTCCACATGGGTGAAGAACTGGGTATTCACAGCGATTATTCTCAGACTTATTTGAGTGGTAGAATTCATGAACAGGATAAAAATGCCAGGCAGGTTCTCTTCTATTTATGAGAGGCAAAACTACTCACACAATCGATATTAAGTGATTACTCCTTGATGGGCATGGATTAAAATATGGTTCCTTTTTTAAACTAAAATAGGGGTATCATCAGAATATTAGAGAAACAATTTCCCTACCACATTTGCTACGTTGTTATTTCCAACACCTGCCTTAAAATTCCCTTCTTGATAAAATGTGCTCTACTGTTATTTCCATCTTGCAAAAGAATTTACTGATATCTGAATAGAGGATTAACACTGAGTGTTTCTTGCTGCACGGAGGTTGCCTCTTTTCCCAGCTTGTGGTCAACTGTGGTGTGCTCTTACTCCAATTCTTCGTTCCATCCAGCCAGAACCCCTTTGACTCTCAAATAAAATATCAAATGAAGGAGAAGAAGCAAATCCACACCTCAATGTCTGTGGACCCACAGTGGACAGTGCTGACCGCTCCTTCTTACAGTGACAGGGAATTCTGCAACATAAGGTCAGACTAGGCAACTTCCTACTGATTTTTAAAGAGCCTGGAAAAAGTCACATTTCTTAAAGAAATACACTTAAAAATATATTGCTCCATTTTCCTTTAATTTTCATAAAGTCTAATTTATTTTTAAATCTTATGTTCTTCCCATTCTTATGGAATGAATCGTGTTCCCCAAAATGATGTGTCAAGTCCTAACCCCATGTCTTGTGAGTGTTTCCATCTGGAAATGTGATCTTGGAAAATGTTATTAGTCAAGATGAGGTCAAATTTAATTAAGACTGGGCCCTGTTCCGAGAGAGAGAGAAAGAGAGAGAGAGAGAGCGCGAGGGTGTGGGCAAGTGTGTGCGTGCCATGTGCTGGATATTGAGTTATGTGCGATAAAGCACGGGACAGCATGGATTGCCGGCTACCCACAAAGGCTGGAGAGAGGTATGGAGACAGCCTGGCCCTGCTGCCACCTTGATTTGGGGCTTCTGGTCTAGAGAAATGTGAGACAATTAAATTTCTGTTGTTTCCATTCAGTACTTTGTTACAGCAGCCATAGGAAACTATGACAACCACTGAGAAATATATTTTTTAAAGGGGCTTAATGAATACTTTTACATAGCAGTCTTTGCATTACAAAAGCTTTTTTGTCATGAAATATTATATTGCATGAGAATTAAGGTTCAGAAATATAACTACATTGGATTCCAGGGATTTATGGAACAAAAGGAGTCAATTCCTCTGCCTGTGGTAGAGAAAGGGTATGGTAGAATTATCCATCAAAACCAGAACTTATACACTTATGTGAAACAAGACACTAGAATATGTTTAAAAGCCTCAACTAGTGAATGGATAAAAAGTTGTGTTTTATCCTACTACAATCACAAAGAATGAACTGCTGATACATGAAACACCATGGAAGAACCTAAAAAAGCATTTGTTAAGTCAAAGTAGCCCAAGATACATTTAAATGACATTCTGAAAAAAAAGCACAATTATAGGGATAGATGTCAGATCAATGTTCTCGAAGGACTGGGAAAGGGTGGATGGTTTTGCTGACGTGGCTATCCATTTGGAAAGTAGAAATAACTCAGGAATTATTCTTAGCAAAAGGAATACAAGTCAAAAAACCATTCCAGGGCTGAAGAGAAAAATTCAATTCCTAGTTAAAAGTAACTAGAGGGAGACATTTTTGTCAATTCTGCAGAGAGTCTGTTATCTAAAGCAACTTTGAGTAACTGTTGGCACAGTCTATGGTTTCTGAGAATTTCCTTTAAATAGCAAAAGGGGTCCTGAAGCAAAGTTGGGACAATTTAAGGCAGAGCAGTATAGGAAAAGAAGAATAAGTTATAGTACAGAATCAGCAGAACCTACGCAAATAAAGATATGAAACAAAATAAAACCGTAGCTACTTCGGGTAATGTTTTCACCATTTCCACTTCAAAGAGGAAGTAGAAATACTCATATTAGAAATTAATTGTGACACATCAGTAGTTTTCATTTTTAATTATGCTTAATTTCATATTAAATTGCCCTATAGTTCTCATTCTATAGTGCCATTCTCAGCTAAATTTTTCAGGTTGATACGTCAAGGTATAGCTTTGCTCAATAATGCAGGCTAAGTGGGCTTTGAATAAGAACCTGGTGCCGCGGCCGTAGAAAAGGACGCCTCCTCAACGAGGCACGGCTTGATCTGGGGGGGCTCCAGGCTGCAAAGCAGCCTCCTTGGGGGCACAGGTTAGCCTGCAGTCTAAAGGGGAACAAGAGCGGAGGAAATCTAAATCAATCAGTTTGATTAGAGCTGGATTGGGCTGCTGAAATGCTATTGCTAAAGCATTTCTTTTTTCTTTTTCTTTTGATTAGACTTCATGTTTACAGATTAAGTAGATAATTCCAGCAAAATAACACCCAGTTTTGTTTTGCAGCTCTCTGCTGGATGGACCAGTTTCTGCCAAATGTCTGAACAGTGACATAACGAATGCAAACATAGTGGTCGCAGATGCACAGGCAGCTCAGCACACGCAGGTACAGTGGGCTCAAGGTGCTGACTGGAAGAGACCGGCAAGTCCACGGGTCGGTCAGTGCCTTGAGGTCAATTCAGATCCGGGTTTGACTTCTTTCAAATGCAAGCCCTTTACAGAGCAAGGAAGCAGGCGTCAAGCAAACCCAACTTCAGAGAGAGTCCTTCCTTTCAAAGACTGTAAGGTTGGAAGAATTGAGTCAACTGCAAAGCCAAAAGTCAAAGGTTGTGTTTTGCATCCTCATCAGGCCTGCAGTGGGCAGCGCGCCTGAGGTCCCCCGCCCCCCAGAACAGGGGGCAGAGGGGAGGGATAGCAGATGCACCTTCAGATTGGAAGACTGTCAGGACATAGGGTATTTGGTATTTTGTTTATCGAGTGTGCACACCTCCCCAGGAGCAGACTCCTGACTTCCCTTTTGTTGTAGTTTGCTAATGCTGCCGGAATGCAAAACACCAGAGATGGATCGGCTTTTATAAAAGGGGGTTTATTTGGTTACACAGTTACAGTCTTAAGGTCATAAAGTGTCCAAGGTAACACATCAGCAATTGGGTACCTTCACTGGAGGATGGCCAATGATGTCCGGAAAACCTCTGTTAGCTGGGAAGGCACGTGGCTGGCATCTGCTCCAGAGTTCTGGTTTCAAAATGGCTTTCTCCCAGGATGTTCCTCTCTAGGCTTCAGCTTCTCTCCGAAATGTCACTCTCAGTTGTTCTTGGGGCATTTGTCTTCTCTTAGCTTCTCTGGAGCAAAAGTCTGCTTTTAAAGGCCGTCTCCAAAATGTCTCTGTAAGCTTCAGCTCCTCTCTCAGCTTACGTGCATTCTTCAAAGTGTCCCTCTTGGCTGTGAGAAGCTTGCTCCTTCTGTCTGAGCTTATATGGTGCTCCAGTAAACTAATCAAGGTCCACGCTGAATGGGTGGGGCCACATCTCCAGGAAATGATCTAATCAGAGTTATCACCTACAGCTGGGTGGGTCACATCTCCCTGGAAACACTCAAAAAATTACAATCTAATCAACACTAATACATCTGCCCACACAAGATTACAGCAAACATAATAGCGTTTTGGGGAACATAATACATTCAAAATGGCACACCTTTTAAAATAGAAAGCTCTGGTCTCCTTTAAGTTCAAATACTCCCTTAAATTTTTTAAAAGGACATCAGTGGGATTCCCATTTACTGCAAGATTTCCACATGTCAGACACTGAAAACTTTTCACAGGTGCACCTCATTTGATTTTAAAAACAGCACCATAGCCTCAACAAAGTTAGTCTCCAGTTTTCAGATGAGGAAACTGGAGTTCAAAGGAGTTAAATTATCCTGCACACAGGAATTTTAACTTGGGCTGCTTTGCCATAGAGTTCAGATTCCAGTGTAAACCACTTCATCGCATGACCATAATTGGGAAATGTATAATGTGAGAATGCAATTTTGGTTAGCTATGAAGGCTTTTTCATTCTAGTGCATTTTCCTATATAAGTGGATTTTCCAACTTAATTTATTACAGCAAAAATAACCAATAAATATACCAAATGATGTTGTGTGGCAATGATTTGACCTGTGTACACATTCTAGTCATATCAAGTGTTTATTCATGTATTCTTGAAGTTATGTCTAGGAGTAGATGAAAGTATAATTCAACTTATCTAAGTTCTTCATATAGTGACAAATATAATCATCCTATCTTGGAGAATATCACAGAAAAAATATAATATTTATCATATAAAATACTGCTAAATATTTGGTGATCAAGATGAATTGTCCTGAAAAATCTTCTAAATTCCTTTTGTTCAACTAATGTGATATATTGGTATTTTAAACATCTACTTGAAAAACCATTTTATTTTCTAATGTTTTATTCTGACCTGTGTATATTGCTAAAAAATATTTATTTTTGTGAATTATTCACACATAAGGAACACTAATGAATCATAATTTCTGTTCTGAGTTTACGTATTCCCTGCCAAATATTTTTAAGCATTACTGACAGATGAGCCTACCCAAAGAATCAGATTGTCAAGTCAGACTCACATGAACCAGAGACTTTGCTCAGTCTCAAGTTTTACCACTGATACAAATAATAAGGAGGCTCAAGCAAGGCAGGAAGAGGTCTGGGATACCCAAGGCAGGTCCTAGGCCCTTCCTTATGACACTGGATATGCACTGTCTGATCCAAGGGAGATGAGTCTGTAAGTGAAGTATGAGACCAGTGCAATCAGCTGGGAGCATCTGAGTTGGTAAATGTCTGTATTTTATGGATGTTTAGCTTAAGTGGCATTCTCGGGGAAATCAGCCTCACTGATCCATAGATTGTAGGTTTATTTCCATAGGCAATCCTACACTAGGAAAATCCTGCAAAGAGCATTCAATAGGGACTCTCTTTCCAGCAAATATCATTAGTCAATTTACAAGGAGGTAACTCTCCAGCATGTTTACAAGGAGTTAGGCCTGGATTGCCCGCTTTCTTTCTGTCCCCTGGAGGGTCCCTTAGTGGGACTTAATTCCTGTGATCCAGGTAGCAATGTGTCACGTTGTTATACTATAACACCAGTTCAGGCCTACCATCTTGGGAGTGTGCTTCACTGAATCCATTTGGGAAAGTGCATGTGTGGGAATGGGGTGGGGTAGGAGAAGGTAGATGGCTTTATACAAATCCAGCACTGCTAAGGGTGAAATAATTGAACAGGTACAAATGAGAAGGGGCAGTTAGAAGTTTTGTGGGGCCCCAAACTTACACAGTTTTGGAAGCCCTTTTCTTTTAATAACAAGAATAGAAAACATCTTACATGTACAAAATGAAAAAAACATATGATCACACATGTGAACAGTTACTCATGTCCCTACTAGAGAGGTTCCCTGAAGCTGTAGGCTCATTAGCTTCCCAGTAAAATTTGCTTGTGTGTGTTTGATAATTTGTGTCAAAAGAATTGCATTCATTTGTTATGTAGCTCTATAAAACACATAACTACATAAAATAAATAGAAGAGATGATCATGCCTTAAAAGGTTTTTAGTTGGATGTAAAATAGAAATGAAAATACACTATGGAGAAGAAACCATAAAAATTTGTGCATTGTGTTAGAAGCTTTTTAATTACCACAATAATGCAAACATAAATGTTATAAACTCTCTTAAAAATATAGGTACTTTTCAGAAAATGATTGATAAATAGGGAGGCAGACAGATGCATGGGCAGACAAATAGATGGATTGATAGACTGATGGAGAGTTAGAATGATAAGGCAAATGTGGCAAAATGTTAAAACTGCTGGATCTAGGTATCTGGGGATATAGAGGCATGGTGGCTTGGAGCTATGTACCCCAGAAGAACCTCTTCTTAATTTAAATCCAATTTAGTGGGTATGAACCTATTATAAATAGGACCTCTTGATGAGGTTACTTCAGCTAAGGTGTGGCCCAAGGGAGCTGGGATCTGTCTTAATCCTGTTACTGGAATCCTTTATAAGCAGAATGAAATTTGGGCATGTAGAAAGAAAGCCACAGAAAGAAGTCAGAAGTCAATGGAACCCAGAGAAGGCAGGAGAGGTCACTACATGCGTCGTCATGTGACAGAAAAGCCAAGGACCAAGGATCGCTGGCAGCCAGTCCCAGAATGCCACAGTCTTCTGCAAGAAAGCTTGCCTTGCAAAAGCAAGGCATTTGGGACTTCTCCTACCCTCGAAACCATGAGCCAGTAAATTCTCATTGTTTAAGCCAACCCACTGCATGGTATTTGTTATAGCAGCCAGGAAACTAAAACAAAGGGCATGCTGGAATTCTCTGTATGGGGTTATATTATTTTTGTAACTGTCCTATAAGTTTGAAAGTATTTCAAAACAAACATTTACAAAATACAGGAATCTAAGCACTAAAAAGTTAGCAATTTGCTCCAAAGTACATATCTAGTAAGTGATGGGACCACAATTTTGGCTCAGGTTCATCTGACTCCAACTCCCATATCCATTCTAGAATCCATGCTACCTCTGTAGTACTAATCGTATTATTGTGTTACGATGACAGAAATAAACATTTTCGATTTTAGCTACCCACATACTTCTAAATCCTTTCTTCCTTGACTGAGCAAAAATCATTCTCAATTTTAGGACTTACTACATTATAGCCACAGCAAGCTCTGCTTTTATTTCTCTGTCATGTTTTCCCTGAAACCATATTAATCATGATTTTAAAACAGTAAAGAGTGGTTTCCTTATTCAGTTGGCTAGGCATGGACTGTGAGCTGGGCACACCAAATGTCTCTCAAATAGATGGGATGCAGCAACTATTTGTGAATGAGTCACACATTTTGCTCTAGATAATCTGGCATGCAAAATTTCTCTAAATTTCTATATTATTGCTTAATTTCAATGAAATTCTGATGTATTTGTAAAACAATTATTTCCTAACATCTTCTTCTTTTATGTAATTAAATCAATAAGGCATAATGCAGTATTTGGAACTTCATTTACTGGGGATTTCTGTAGAAGTGAGCTTCCTATGTTCATTTATAGAAAGATAATTGGCCTGTCCAAAAAGTTAGGTAGACGTTACAAAAAACCCAGAGCATTTACCAACTGTTTGTTTGGGGTTCCCTTTCACCTGGTACTTCTTCATTCTTCTTCTTTTTTTTCTTTTTGAATGGTTAAAATAGATTAGTTCCTATCTTATTCTGAGTTGTAACTTGCGTTTCCTCAAAATAAACAGAAAAGAGTTCATTGCCTTTTAAAGAAAGTGTCCTACACTGCCTTTATTTTTTTACATATATATGATTTAGAAAAGTTGGATATGTTTTTTTAATTCTAGTACAAAGAATAATTATTAATCAGTTGTTGGGTCATTTGTAGTTTTTTTAGCGTGACTTGAAAAAAACATTCAGTATCTAAAACTAACAGAAAATAAATATCAGGGTAACAGCCATGTAGTTTAGTCTAGAGAATCTGCAAAGGACTAAAATTCAAGAAAGCTTTCTACTTCTAGTACTTCTGGCATGAAGTAATATTCTATCCTCTTTCCTACTTTTGGCCTTAAGTTTTACAAAGTAGGATGAAATCAACTGATATTTGGCAATACTGATGAAAGAACTAAAACAGGTCAAGTAATAACTGCTAAAGTGAACATGTGATGTTTTAAAGAGAAATTGGACAGACAAGTCAAACACAAATGGATGGTTCAGAATTTTGAGGAGCAAATATATATTCACATTAAACAAGACTAACAATATTATATTCTCCATATCCAATAATTATAACTTATGCAGATACTATTTATCAAAGAAATGATTCTGAGGATATATAATTTCAATAATTATGAAAAAAATATTTAGTAAGAGTTATATAAGAAATTTAATTATTTTAAATAACTGCATGGAAATGGTGGTGGCCTTATCACAGATAAAGCAGTGATTTTATGTGCATATCTGTTACATTAAACCATCCAAAGTCTCTAAATCATTAAAAGATTCCACTGTCATCAGAATTTTATTTCCAAATGTAATCAATTCCATATAAGCTGGGTACTAATTCAACTTATAAATTAAAAATATTTATTTGGAAATATGCCTGAAGAAAAGCATATCATGATCAAGGGGCTGTGCGCATTTGTTTTCCATGTTCCTCTTTAATAAAACCAATTTGTCGTGTCTTATAAAGGCCGTGGTCCAAGTATCATTTATAGAAAATGAATTTGGGGGCTTTTCTCACCTCTGCTTAAAGATTAACTGACTAATAATCTTCTGGAACTGCAGATCTAGCCTGGAGACTAACACCTAGCAAACCAAAGCAAAGGGCAGATGTGTATCTGTAGCAAACGTTGAGCCTTACATTCCCACAGCCCCTAGCTCTGTGTATCTTCTTTTGACACACAACCCTGGGTCAAGAAAAATAGACCTGGTTCTAAAGAATCAAACTAGAGAATGAATCCATTTTAACAATCTTTCATGGACCAGTAATCCCTGGACTTTATGGATTCTGAGTACAAAGTGTATAATTTAAGAAAACATTTAATTACAGACTCTTTCATATTTGAATACAGTTAAAAAAACAATACCTGACTCCATGTGTAGTTTAATGGGTCTCTCTGGTCTCATGAAAGAACTTCCTATGATAGACTAGATTCTTATATTTTTTAGTTTTAGATTTTTAAAATTAATTTTATTTACACACACTCCATATCCACCAAACATACAATTAAAAGATAATATATAGATTATCTTTTAAGGCAATTATCAATCCATGATCCACTTGGAATTGTGCATGAAGAAACTTAAGTATCTGGAAATGTTAACATATATTTTTACATTATAGTTAACACTAATATTGGATCTCATAATTTAATACATAATTGTAGCAAAAGATACGATGTTATTCCATCATTGTCTTTTAGTAATCACCACTGGAAACAATGAATGTCCACTACAACAACTATTACCTTTGAATACCTATGAAATCTGAGAAGTATTAGCAAAGCTATTTTATAAAGAAAAAGGTGTTTTTGCAGCACTATTAGATTTGGCTTAAAATACTGGTTCTGCTATGTATTTGGGCAAACCAATTTTCTTCCCCAGGCCTTCTTTCCTTCATTTTTGGCAATAAGGATCATTAATATCTCTTGTGTAGGACTATTGTGATATTATGTATATGAGAATAATGACCTAGCTTACTCTATTTATTTAAAATTATTAATCAGTTAAATGAATTGTTATTAAGGTATCTTCTATAAAGTCACCAGATAGAAACATTGAAAATGTAAATTTATATTTACTTGCCTGCATCAAAGTAGCTCCCTACTGCTTACGAGAAGTCCGTGATTTTTTTTTTTTTTTTTTTTTTGCATGGACTAAAAAACACTCCTAGCTCTGAACTTTACCTGCTTTCCTAACAAACTCTCTGCCCAATTCCTACTTCTTACTTACTTTAACCTCCAACAACAAAGCACAACTAATGAAGAGCATTAATGCTTTGCCATGGCTTTCCCTGCATCAAGATGCCTGTCATTTCAATCACACCAACCTCTCACTTAGCTGCAAAAATTCCAACTCGTCTTTTAAGAGTAAGTTTGCTGATCACTGATCTCTCCTTCCGTAAACCTTCCCTCAATCTCTGAAATTAGATTTGGTGTCCTTTGGCAGAGACAGTGTTGCCCTCCAAAAATCTCGCACACCCTTCGTTTCCCAGCACCCAGTGTAACGTGTGAGTCACATGACTACTTCTGGACCGAGGACTGTGAGCGGACAGGATGCAGGCCTAGGTCAAAGCATTTAAGTTTTGGTGGATGAGTTTTAAGATCTCTCTTCCCTGTTTTGGTAACTGAGGATGTCTTGCACTGAGATGGTAGAGGCACATATGGAAACAGCCTCGATCGCTGAATTACCACGCGGAGGACGTTTTGCTCTGGACGGTTGCCCAGACCCAAAGTAGACAAGCATGAGTGAGCAATTAATTCTTGTTGCATTGAACTGCTAAGATTTCGTTTGTCATTTAAGAATAAATCTATCTGATCCTGACTAATAGAAATTGAGAGCAGGAGGAATGAACAGTAAAATAATAATAATAATAATAATAATAATAATAATAATAATAATAATAGAGATTTAAATACATAAATAAATATATAAATAACTCTAAAATATGTAGCATTGAAATAGCGGTTGGGCCAGTGACAATGGAAAGCGACTGTGGAACTGGGAAGATGATGGCATGTTGTGGTGAGACATTTGGTAAAACTCTTGCCTTTTTATGAAATCTGTGGTAACTTGGTAGGCAGATTGCATGCTTAATGAGTTTGTAAATCTACGGGAAGTGGCTGGAAATCAAAATGTTGATAATGTTTGCTGACTGGCAAGGTACTACAGAGAGAGAAGATCTGGGGGACAAATTGAAAATTTGCAAGCCAAACTGAAAAAATTTGAAAAATTCAAAGCCTTGTAAAGTCAGAAAAGGTAACCACGTTGAGACATCAAAGATTAGGAGATAAAATTAAGAAAGTCTCTAAATGGCAGAGACAAATTATATTTACTTGCCTGCATCAAAATAATAGCTCCAAGGAAAAGAGCAGAGTAAGTGCGCATTCCCCACATCAACTGCTAAAACCTCCCCATTGACTAAGGTGTGCAAACGTTAAAAAGCAGCTTAAGGGCGTGGCACCCTGGATAATCTTTTAATGAGATCAAATGACCTCGGGCTAGATGGATTACATTGTAGTATTCCTATAGAAGCCTGATAAAGTCAAGGTAGCACTTTTAATATCAAGAGAGAGTTTTAGGGAAGCAGAAACAAAACATCACAGCCACTCTGAGAACTCTGCTTCAAAAAATCCCATCAAAAGGTGGGTATTGCTATTGGTACATGTAATAGACTGGGACCAAATAGACAAGCAACTAGCTGAATTTTTAGCAAATTGTACAGAAAATAAAACCTAAAGAATTCAATGTTCATTACTTTTTAAGACTTGATAACCATCAGATCTTAACATAACCTTCGAGGGCAGAACATGGGCTGAGAAACTTGCAAAGCCTCAAAGAGAACATTTTTCCAATGCCCAATTCAGATATGGCCAAGGAGGATGAAGAGAAATGGAAAATCCTCCCAGAGGGCGGAGGGCGGAGGGCAGAGGGCAGAGGGCAGGGTCAAGGTGAATGATAGATAAGCCAGCCCCTCCAAAAGAGCAGAAGGAGGGTCAGTTAAGGATCATCCTGAACCCCCACGGTGGGAGCTCTCTTCCTGGTGAGCAGCATTTCACAATTACCAAGACTAGCTGCCCGCTGTGTGCTCCCTGTTGTTTCTTTCCTTGAACAGGAGGGTCTGCTGAAATAGGTTTCCTGTCACTCTTACAGCACCCTTCATTGGATGGAGGTGCGTAGAGGCAGAAAAATGATCTGTTTAGTTCACTATATTGGAGCCAAGAGAAGTCATGTCTGGAACTGATGTAGACACTATTGCACATCACCCAGACATTCTGGGCTTTGAGCTGGATTGGTTTGGGGGTTGCCTTCCTTAGGGAAAGACTGAGCGTGCTCTACGAGTAGGAAGGGAACACAGAGATCTTTGGTGACTAGAAGAGCAGACTGTGGCAGAGACAGTAATGGTTACTAAATATTTCACATGTTCCTCAGTGTTCATCTGCCCCCTTGCAGGTAGGTGGGGCCATGCGACAATTTCTAGACAACGCAGCGCTAATGGAAGGAACACGCATAGCCTCTGTGCCAAAGGATGTAAAGCGCCTGCTGGAGAATTCTCCCACCGCTCCCCCTGCTGGGGCAACTGAGGCGGTGCAGCGTTGAGAACACCTGAGCCCCGAGATTGCAGCAGCCCAGGTTTCTGAGTCCAGCTGCCTTGGAGATTTGTCCACACTAGCATCAGCCATAGCTCACGTGAGAAATAAACCTGTTTTGTTAAGCCCTTGAGAATTGGGGTTGGTATTATTGTTATCCTTTAAATTACCACATTGTGACTTAACCTATTTGCTGATGCATACCCCTCCTGTGATTTCAATAGCTACACTCTAAATCTCTTTTATTACAATTTCTACATTTTATTGTAATCACTGGTGGATCTGTCTGTCCAAGTACTCTATAAGCCTATTAAGACCAGGGATTATATCTTACCCATCTTTGTTGCTCTAGTTCTTATTATAGTGTTGGATGAATGCAAACAGTCCAGAGAATAAATGGGCTTTTTGATATCCCCAAATATTTAAATAATAATGCCCAGTTGAGTTTTAATTACATGGTATAACATGACAGGAAGGCTTCTTTGATGATTTGTATCATGGATGTATGTGATGTTAAAAAATCATATGTCTATATAAAACACTTCCTTTAATTCCAAAGAAGTAATGTTAGGACAAAGCCTTTTAGGAACTTAACTGCCTTTCTTTCTCTAATTTGGTAAATCTCTTGCTACTTGAATACTAGGACTAATTTTTTGCCCCTAGGATAAAACATTAATTAAATGACTTAGGAAACTGTTCTTATCAAAGAATGGAGGCTCTGCTCATAGTTTTTGCTCCATTAACTTTAAAGTCCAAAACATTTTTATTGAACCCACACATACTTTAATGTGAATTGCTTTTTACTAATTGGCCTATAGGGATCACAATGACAGTTTTGGTCTTCTTTTAAGACTTTCTTATTCTCCTTCAAAAAGGTCCTAAACTTTATTCATAGTCATTAAATCAAGGAATGATTGCTGGAATCACAGGTGTAAAATCAATGGAGAGATTAATGAAGTTCTGGTTTGATCTCCTCTCATGGTCTCTCCCATGAGAATGCCCCCAGCTGACTTTATGAGAACAACTGAACTGTTCACTTATTAATTCATGCGTTCAGCAGGTGCACGTATCTTCACCTTATCACATCTCTGAAACTTGAGTGTATTTTTTACTGTATCTGGTGTGTTGCGTCTGAAGGTGCCCATGGTTCAACGTTAGCTGCCAGGTGGTAAGGTAGTTGTCACTGTCTACACGTACCTGGTCTCGGCCGTCAAAGCTCACGTCTTCGTCACTTTAACGGAAGGTGCATGCAGTGAGGGCACTTCACTTCTGGAGTTTAGTTATATTTCAGTTTAACTGGAACTCTTCAGTGAAGAAAACTTTTAGGACCATTTGAGAAAAGAACATGAGTCCTTGCTGTCTAAAAATCTACTGTGGTCGCCTTCTGGTATGCAGTAGCATAAAACCTGAAGAACAGGTGCCTGTGGTTTTAGAAGGACATTTGAGAGGCAACAGAGGCTCACTCTCTTATGAAGACATGCGTGCCACGAATGCACCTGATGGTACCGAAAGCGATACATTGTGAAGAAAGAAAAACCAAGAGCCTTGATAACTGGGTTGATCCAGAAGAGTTGAACTCTGAGAAAGTTTTAGAAATTCCTTACTAATTTATTTTCTATTTTCTTTTCTGTATGTACAAGAGTACTATATGATATTCTACGGCGAATGAGTCTGTCTTCCAACACATATAAAATAAAAATTTTAAACAATAAGAAAACTTTGGATAATTAGTATAATTGGCAATTTTTTTTCCCCATAGTGAAACACAAAAGGATGGTGGATCCTAGAATCTTTGGGGTTTTAAATTTGACAGACTATCGTGTTTATTCAGTTCATATTTTATGCCAGGCACTATTCTAGGTGCTTGGAATAAATCAGGCAACCTTGGAATAAATCAGGAATACCTTCCTGATGCTTCCAGGCTAAATGGGCCAGGGAGTCACCAAATAAACAAGTTACTGTAAACGTACACAATATGTCAGGTGATGGTGAGTGCTATGGAGAAAAAACAAACATAGTAAAAGGGAGGGGCGAAAGACTGAGTTGCAAATCAGGAGTTTGCTTTTTGACATGGCACTTCTGAGATACTCGTGCACGTGCAGGAGGACCCCGGGAAGGTGGCCGTGTGCGGTTGGTTGCTGCATGGAGGTGACCCTGCCCCCAGCCTCGGCTCCAGCCATGCGCTATTGGCTATGATCCTTCTTTCCACCATGCCTTCATATTCCATCTTGTCTACCTGGAACATCCCCTGACCACATCATGTGCACACACCCACACCCCTCATACGGCCTCTTTGGTCGATTGTTTTGGCATCTGTTTAGGTGTCCTTAATGAAGTCAGATGTTCCACCAGCTCTGCTCCTTTAGCTCCCGAGGCACAATCTATGTATTATATAGCATTTAGCACACTCATTGCAAAGCACTATCCACCCCACTGGACTCCACACTGGACTACGCGTCCTATAAGAGCAGCTGTTTTTCCAGCGACTTGAGTGTCTGTTCTCCATGTCGGCTAAATGAATGAAGAACCCAAGGATGAGGGAGGGCATGACGGTGAGGGGAACACAGATCTCGAGGTACGTGGACTGCCAAATGCACCCCAACCCCAGGACCGGAGTCTCCGCATCACACAGGTGGAGCAGAAGAACATAAAATCCCAGCTCTCTGAGATATGCTGTTTCTCCTCTAATGAGACAAAGTAAATAACACCAACAATTATGCTACTTTATGAGGCAGAAAAATAACAATGGAAACCTCAAATATTATTTTTAACTGTCAGATATTTTCTTGGCTTAACAGTAAGGAAGGAGCTCAATTAAAGATTATATTACAACAAAATGTGAAAATGAAGCCACATAATAAATCACCAGAAAAGTTAACAAAGATGAGGACATAATATTTTTACTTTGCTTTCTGTCTTAGGTGCCTCTGAACTTTAAATAAATAAAAAAAAGTACTAGTTTCTGGATACTGTCAAAACATGTTCCTGTGTCCTTAAGTGAGGGCAGATTTGGTAGAAATGGAACATGTCCCTAGTGTAAACCTTTCATAATTATTATTTACATTGTGTGAGATCGTGGCTACTTTTTGGTGTTAATAGAATGTTACTTTTGCCTGGCTCCCTGCCCTCCCTTCCCTTCATTTTAATAAACATCTGCTCTGGAAGCTGCCTTACTCTCTTTCTTTCCTTTCTCCCTCACAATTCCTGAGCCAATTGCTCCAAAATGTCAAACTTTCTCCAAGCTTTCCTTCCAAAACATGTTAAATTTTATGTAAAGTGGATGTCCTTAAAAAGCCAGTCTCTAATACAGAAGCAAACAACTTACAACCTTGATTTAAATATTAAGTTACAGGGCCTTACATTTAAATTTAATTCTAGGGTCCCTAATAGGGGAAAACTTTCCTAAAGGATTCCTTTATCTTTTTTAAAATGATTTTTAAAATTAAAATTTTACATATAATGAAATTCACTCGATGGCATACAGTTCTATGGATTTTGACAAATGTATAATTATATATTCTCCACCACAGTCAAGATAAAGAACAGATCCATCATCATGAAAAATTTCTTTGTGTTTACTCTCGTGGTCAACCCCTCTCCCTACCACCAACTCCTGGCAATCACTGATCTATTTTTATTCTCTATAGCTTTGCCTTTCCAGAATGTCATATAAATGGAATGATGGAGCATGTTGGCTCTTGCATACAGCTTTTCCCACTTAGAATAATGCATTTGAAGTACATCCATCACATTGCTGAGTAGAATTCTAGTCTATGAATTTCCCACAATTTGTTTATCCATTCAGCAGCAGGATATTTGGATTGTCTAGTTTGGGACAATAACGAATAAAACTGCTATTAACATTCATGTACAGGTGTTTGTGTGAACATATGTTTTAATTTTTCTTGTGCAAATACCTAGGAGTGGGATTGCTGGGTCATATGGTAAGTGTACGTTTAAGTTCATAAAAAACTGCCAAATTTTTCTCCAAAATGGCCATACCATTTCACATTCCTATCAATATTATATGAAAGTTCCATTTGGTCTGTGTTCTTATTAGGATTTAGTATTGTCAGATTAAAAAAAAAAATAGCCATTCTAAAAGTGTATCATGGTATCTCATTGTGGTTTTAATTTTTATATTCCTAATGACTAATTAAGTTTAGCATCTTTTAATGTGATTAGTGGAATAAAACCATATATTTTCTTTGATGAAATATCTGTTCAAATCTTTTGCTTATTCTTTGAAATTGGGTTGTATTTTTCTTATTGTGAGTATTGAGAGTTCTTTATATATCCTGGATACAAGTACTTTGTCAAATATGTCACTTGCAAATACTTTATCCAGATCTGTGCCTTATCTTTTCATTCCCTTAAAAGTGTCCTTTGTTGGAACAAGGTTTTAGTCTTGATAAAGTTCAATTTATCTTTTTTTAAAAGTTCCTTTTTGGATCCTGCTTTTGTGTCATATTTAAGAACTCTTTGCCTTCTCTCTCATCTTCTCTTTTCCTGTTTTCCATGCATTAGAGAAGGGATGCTTTCTCTCTACATTCCTGACTACAAAAAAGTTTAGGGATAAACTGAGCCCACCTATGACCACACGGAATCCTTGATTATACCACGTACAGCGTTTGCTTCCATTCACCATATTCCCATAGGAACTGTTGTACAATATTTAAGTATTGTCTTACATTTCCAATTGTTAAAAAGCTGTAACCACACTTTCCCCAAGCTTCTAAATAAAAGAAATATTATTAAAGTTACTAAAAAATGTATTTTAAGCACCCTTTTGTTATATCAAGTATTATGCCGAATACAGGATGTTATGTTTTGAACAATAATTTTATAAGAAAACATTTGGGGCTCACTTGAATTTTGTTATGCATACATTTGAACTCATCTTGATTTTTGTTTGCAATATTTATAAGATTACATGAAGTGAAACGCCATATCAGCAGTTTAAAAAAAGTAGTTTCTCCTTTTTCAGTATAAAATTGCACATAATTGTGAATCCTATGACCTCCTCTGCAGGTCTGGAGAGCTTCTGTAATTTTTTTGAGAAAATATGCATGGGAAATTGGTCAATTTTTACTTTTAAAATGCAAAAAGTTAAAGACTGTCATAGTAAAAGAGAAATTGCTCGGAGCTGGATGAGACTGAATTCTTCTCCCAATGTCGTGTCCCTCCGAAGTTTCCCACTACGGCTTTCTGGTCCACACGCTCGGGGGGTGCTCCCTGAGGCTTATGGCATGTGGTTATAATTACAAGGATGAGTGACAGTGTTTCACCAAAAAGAATGATCTAGATCCACTCCCACTGTTCATTTTTATATTTTAGTGGTGTGGTAAAATTTTACAATGCTTGTCAGTGTTAAAGAAAGCCTGTCAGTGACAAAAAAGAGGGTATTTTGGCATCCTCCATTTTACTATTTTCCAGTACATATAGTAATATAAATAAATGGCTTAAAATTGATGCCAAATGATATGCAGTGTGCAAAGAGCTAATAAAACAAAACTCAGAAAATGTAGGCCTTGGGCCTAAGGTTGGCCAGGCTCCCCCACTAATCTTCCCTCCCAAGTGTCTTCAATTTCATCTCTGCTGCTGTGGTAGTGTGAAACTATTTGTACCCCAGAAAAAGCTTGCTCTTAAAGTTAACCCATTCCTGTGGGGGTGAAGCCATGGTAAGTAGGACCTTTGGATGAGGCTACTTCAGTTAAGGTGTGACCCACCTCATTCAAGCTGCGTCTTAATCCTATTACTAGAGTCCTACATTAATGGAATGAATAAAGACAGAGAATGAGGGGGGTAAGTCATGGAAGCAAGGAGGTAAAATCAACAAAATCCCGAAGAGAAGGGAGAGACCAGGAGACACTGCCACATGCCTGGCCACGTGACAGGGAAGCCGGGATCACCATCAGCCAGCCCCAGAATGCCATAGCTCCCGGAGAGAAAGCATCACCTTATGATGCCTTGATTTGGACATTTTCCCAGCCTCAAAACCGTAAGTGAATAAATTCTCATTGTTTAAGCCAAGCCATTGCATGATATTTGCTTTCAGCAGCCTAGGAAACTAAAACAGGTGCCCCCTCCATACCTGACTTAGGGAACACAATCTCCCAATTTTAGTTCTCTGGATCAAGCATCGACAAAACTCTCTGTCCTCAAAAAGAGTGAGATGGTCTGGAATTTACAAAATAGATGCACAAAATAATGCTTACTATCCCAATTATAAAGGGCATAAGAAACCAAAGGTTCACAGATAGAAAAAAATAAAATGAGCAGTGTACACAAGGGCAAACCTCCAGTCTCACAGATAAAGAAATTAATGAAAGAGAAAACAAAAGAAAAACAGCATGAGGCATCAAATTCCTCTATCAAAATAGAAACATCTTAAATCATCATTTTAATGCTTGTGTTTATGGGGGCAAAAAGGTCACTCCCTTTGCACCATTAGAGGGTGTGTGAATTGATTTTACTGTCCTTGAAAGCAATTTGCTATACTGGGAAGAGCCTTTAAAATGTTCACATCCTTTGACCCAGTGATCCTTCTTTAAAAAGGCTCTGCTAAGAAAACAATCAGCTATCTGGACATCTTTACACAGATGGTCACTGTGGACTTTTTTATATTAGTTTATTTTGGAAACATCTTAATGATAAGTTAATAAAGGCATAGCCATATGTTGGGATATTATATAGCCATTACAATCTTGATTTGAAAGGACCAAGGGTTTTGTTCTCAATATAATATTAAGTGAAAAAAATAGGATAACTATCTTTACATTTATTTAAGATATATTGGAGGTACACCCAAATATTAAAACCATTTTCTTAGAATGGAGAAGTTAAGGTGATTTTAAGCTTTTCTTTCCATGTTGTCCCTCAATTGTTTGCATTAACTTTTTAGTCAGACAACATAAGATATTAAGAAGTTCCATTTGAAACGTTGGAAATGTTTTGGTGATGGATGGTGGTGAAGGTAGCACAGCATCGTGAATGTAATTAACAGCACTGAAATATGTATTTGAATGTGGTTAAAAGGCAAAATGTTAAGTTGTATATAAGGTAATAGAATGAAAAATTAAAAAAAAAATCCATGGATTTGCACTATACAGACAGCAAACCCTAAGTTAAAAACCATAGACTACAGTTAATAGTATTATTATAAAATGTGCTATCATCAATTGTAACAAATGATCCACACCAAAGTAAGGTGTTAATAATTGGGTGGTATACGGGAATCCTGTATTTTGGGCATGATTGTTCTGTAAACCCACAACTTCTCTAATAAAAAAAATAAAAAATGTGAAAAAATAAAAAATAAAAAAATCTCATTACTAAGGAAAAGCAGAGATTTACAAAGAAAATAAGAAAATATAAAAAGTACAAAATTAGTCTCATTTACTCTTACTATTTGCACCTTCTATATCCATTGCTATATCTCTACATCCATATCTCTGTATACTATTATATCTATTACTAAATCTATTACTCTTACTGTATCTAGCTGTAGCTTACTATACCTAGCTAGGAGTAAAGGTCTGGTTGTATCCTATCACTTCAAGATGCCCTGTCCACAGAATACTTGGGTTTCTCTCACTTGTTTCTTGGCTCCATTCCTTCCAGAGGAAGTGTTTTATCATAAAAGCAACGCATGCCTATTGCCAAACCTTCAAACGGGAAGAAAATACGTAAAATAACAATAGTAAATCCTCTCCTTTATTTCCCCATTAAAAATCATTTATGGGGTATAATTTGCAAATAATAACATTCATCACAATGCCATGAGCTGTGATACGTCAAAATGTTCCCCACGACACTCAGGGTAGGGAGAATTTCCATCACCCCCAAAAGTTTTCTTATGCCCCTTTGCAGCCCAGTCTCTCCCAATCCCCCATCCCAGGCACACACTGATGTGTTTTTTTGTCACTATAAATTAGGTTCACTGGTTGTAGAATTTTCTATAAATGGACTCATACATTTTGCTTAGCATAGCGTTTGAGATTCTTCCCCATTGTTGTGTTCAAACATTTCACAAATTGGTTTATCCAGTCACATATCGATAGACACTTAGGTGATTCCCAGTTTTTTGACTGTTCTGAATAAAGCTACTAAGAATATTCAGGTACAAGCATTCTGTTTCTTTCTTTTTTGGGGGAGATGGAGAGATCTAGGAGTAGAATTGCTCAGCCATATGTAGATGCAAGAAAACTGCAACCTTTTCTCCAAAGTTTTGTTCCATTTTACATTCGCATCAGCCACGAGAGAGAGTTAGACGTGCTCCATATCAGCTTGACATTGTTTAATGTGCATTTGTTGCCTTTTTCTTAATGGAGGGGAGGAGGATGTATTGGTATCTCATGGATTTAATTTGCATTTCCTGGCAGCTAATGATGATGAACATCTTTTCTTGTGCACACTGTCTATGAATATACCTTTTATATACATAACTGTTCAAATTTTTTGTGCCTTTTTAAAGAATGGATTGTCTTCTTAATTTGGGTTGTAAGAGTTCTTCATGTGTTCTGAACATTTCCTTTGTCAGGTATATGTTTTCTTCCTGTTTATAGCTTGCCTCTTTATTTTTTGAGGAGGTCTTCCGAAGAGCAGAAATTTTAAACTTTGATGAAAACCAATTTATCCATATTTTTATATGGATAGTGTTTTTTTTTTAGCTTTAACTTGCATTTATTTATGGATAGTGATTTCGATTTAAGAAATATTATCTTATTTAAAGAATATATTCTCCTGTATTTTCTTCTGTAAGTTTTATAATTTCAGTTTTGATACCAGGTCTATGATCCATTTGTAGTTAGGTGAGGTAAGCACTGATTTTCATTTTTCTCCCTTATGGGTAAAAGCACCATTTGTTACCTTTTCACATTGAATTATCAGTTCCTTTATTAAAAAATAAATTTGCCATACATGTGAGTGTCCATTTCTGAACTTCTCATTTTTTTCCATTGTTTCTTAGGTCAATCCTTATACAATGCCACACTGGCTTGATTATTGTAGCTTTGCAGCAAGTCTTAAAATCAGGTAGTAGAAATCCTTCAACTGTGTTCTTCTCTTCAAAATTGTTTTAGCTATTCTAGGCCCTTTGCAATTTTTATAAATTCTGGAATCAATCTGATATTTACTTCAGATAAGCCAGTTAGGAATTTTCGCAGGGATTGCACTGATTCAACCAACTAATTTGGACAAGACTGCAACTGTATTAATCTAGTGTCTTCCAATCTATGAACAAAGTATATACCTCTATTTATTTAGGTTATTTAATTTCTCTTAGCAGTGTTTCATAGTATTCATGTCCAAGTCTTGCATATATTTTCCTAAATTCATCTACACATCCATCATATTTTGATGCCATTACGAACAATTTTTCCAAAAATTTCATTTCCAATTATTCATTAGTAAGCATAAAAAATTAAGTTGTGTTTTGTGTATTGACTTTTTATTCTGTACCTTTTCTAAATCATTTAGTTCTAGTAGATTTTTGTTGTAGATTCCTTTGGATTTTTCTCTTACTACTTTTTTTTTTAAATTTAGTTTTATTGAATTAAGTTTGATTTTCATTGTTCTACATACTGATTTCCTCAAGGACAGCAATACTGGAGCTTCTACTTATTCCAAAGAATTAATGTGGTATATTAAAGAGCTCTTTTATATCCTACTGACTGTATCATGGAAAAAACATACACTGGCCCATATAGAGCCCATAAAGTTATGCCCCAAACACCATTTAGCTTAAGGACAATTAGTATTTTGTCTTTATTTGTTCTCCAAAAGCTTTTTGCATGAGTTCTGTTTTCATTTGGCCTCAAACTCCTGACTCATGACAGGTAACACTGATTTCTATTTCTAGCCTTAGGGTTATAATTATCTCCCCAGCATCTGAATGTATCTTTCTGAATGGGCTTCATGCTTGGCTTATCTCTCTCCATATTTCCTGTGTTTCCAGCTCAGGATTTACCTTAGCCAGTTCTCTAGGAAGAGAGTTCTTCAGATCTAAGTAGAAGCTTCATTCAGAATCTAGAAACCAGAAAATTATATGATTTCTGAAAAAGAGTAGATAATTGTGATTTCCTAAATGCCCATTACTGGAGTACTGTTTGGATGATGCTTTATATACACTAACTCATGCAGCCTCTCCAAATATATCTAGGAAGTGGGAGTTATAATTTCCATATCTGAAAAAGACAACTGAAATCCAGAGGCAAAAGGCCTTGATGAACTATTAATAAGTGACAGAGATGTGATCTGAATCTAGCTCTTTCTGATTCCCGGGGCAGGTAGAGGGCTGAGTAGGAAGATAATTTCTAGATTTTAAATATTTGCTCTTTTAATAAGTTATTCTCTCAAAGAGTGGAACAAAGAAGAAATCCCCTCCTGAATCAACAAAAGAAAACCACAAACAAAAACCTTCAAGAAGCTGGACCTGATCTATTCTGATATATTTATGTTTTTAATTTATTTTTAAATTATTAGAAATCATCAAGTTCCTAGAAACTTGTCAGGTAGGCCAAGTTGCACATCAAGTAACTTGTTATTTCGGTTTAGAATACCAATTTAAAAACCTATGTTGAGCCAGTACTTTCAAGGAACAGGAGATTGGCAAAAAAACTAATGTGGACAGGTATAAATGGAGTGAAAATTCTGGATAACCACTATAAGAGGAATATAAACTACTTGCTATTTAAAATCCTATCACGCTCTCCACACTATCAGTGTAGACAGCTACTGAAATGACGCATCAAACTAGTTGAATCTTGAGATAACTTACTGCAAACCTAAAAAAGCAATATTTAAACAATTTTATGTAAAATTATAAAACTCCTTTCAAAATTGTTTCTTATAAAAAATTAAAAAAATAATGCAAGCAAGAACATTTTGAATTTAATAAGAATCCAACTGTGAGAACACACCAAATATATAATATTGGATATTGCAAATGTATTGTATAACTAAAATCATTAGACAACTAGTTTGATGCCAGTGTAACAGACAGACATTATTTTGAATGAGGTAATAACACTGTCATATAATCAACACAGCTTTATCTAGGTTATCAGCAAGAGCCTGAAGAAATTTTCTGTTTTGTAATATCCACCTTTTAAAAACATAATGGATAGACATTACAAAACATATAGCATATTGTGTTATATGTTTTGTAACATGGTACTGTAACTCATAACATTTTTGGAAATTTCCTATATGACTACTTGTTAAATCATACTTTGAAAGATATTACCTTTTTGAATATATGTTATATTTCACAATAAGGAAATAACTGAAACTTTGGAACTGTTAACTCATAACATTCTTTGACATTTGCTAACTACTTGTTAAATTGCACTTGGAAAGTTATCACTTCTATGTACATATGTCATATTCCACAATAAAAAATATGATTTAAGAAAAAAAAGGAGGTGGGGAGTTATGCAAAGGCTCCTTTAGGATGGAGTATCTTCAAAAAAGAATTTGGAATTCTTTGGTATGGGAAATTTTTCTTCTCCCCCTTTAATTTATGTATTCAATAATTTTATTTATATAAGTATGGACTCATGGATATTTTGGCTGCTTTCTTTTAAGATTGCAAAGCATTTACACAAATAGAAATAAAAAGGGTAAGATAAAGTAAGAAAAATAATAATGGTTATCCTGGGCAACAGTTGTCAAAACCTTTCCTTCTAGAGCCAGTTGGCTAAACATCTCTACACTTGGAGCTTACCTTCCTGACTCAAATGTGAACCACGTTGAGTCCCGACCATATCTCCTCAATGAGCTGAGGGGCCACATCACCAGTTTGACCTTGGCATTGTGGATATCCCAGAGATAGATATTCTCGTGAGTAATCTGCATGGTGCACTCGCCATAAATATCCAGATTTGGTGTAGGCATGAGATACACATTGAATCGTTCTGCAAAGAAACAAAGAATGGAGAAAATGCAGTGAGAGAGGTGTGGCTCTTTGTGGCAGTAGCGTGTTAATTTGTAATCTACGGACTTCAGAAAGCATCACCACCTCCCTTGGTGACACAGATAGACATTACAAAACACCATGCTATTCCACTTTGTATATGAGGAGAGGAGCTGCTCATGAAAGAACTCTTTCGTCATTAATTCACCCGTTCACTCATGCTACAAATTTTTGTCCTATGCATTCGTTCTCCACGGTGGGGATGAAATGGTCAATATTTACAATGCAAGAATTAGGGCTCTGCCCTAATGGTGCTTACTATCTATTTCTTTACACAATCAAAGCGAATATAGCATATACAACTCCTGTGAAGAATTTTATTTCTTCAAACAAAAACTTAATTTCATTTTTGTGACATGAAGTATTTAACGCATGTTCAGTCTGACTCACTAGTTACTTAAGCACTGCAAAAATAATAATGCAGTTTCTGTCTCAAAACAAATTGTATTCAAGGTCAAATTCAGCACTGAATAATTACTAATACTCATTGCCTACTGCAGAACTAAAGGTGTGGTTTCGTTAAGTATGATGAAAAGCATAACTCCTTCATTCTTGGATATTCCTTGGTTCAAATTCTGATTATTTGGCAGTAATTCCAAACCTTGCTTTGTATACTTCAGTGTAAAATTCTGCAGCCCTTACTTCTATTCAAACGCATTAAGTTCACTTCATTTGAAAAATAATGTTAGCTTATAAATTTCAGGAAGTCAAGAACTTTGTCTGCCCTATAAAATGCCCTATAAAATAACCCTTGTTCATAGCACTGTTTGGTTTACAATAGGTGATCAATAAATATTGGTTGACTGTATCAAGGAAATAAATATATATATGCCATGATGAATGTGGGATAAAAGAATGGAGGAACTACAAAAAATGAATCATAATAATGAAGAGTTTAAGAATTATTGGCAGACACATTTTTTGTGAGTTATAATCAATTGTGAATAGTGCTTCAAAGGCAGTGCCATTGGATTAATTATTCTGAGAGGTATAATGATGCAGCTGCAATTGGAAAAAGATTGATATATCTAGGAATGTGCAGTTATCCATCATAATGCCATGATCTTAAGCATTGAATATTTGCTGGTGCTGAGCTGGAATTGTCTGTGTAATAGAAAGAATCTTTTGTAGGGCAGGTATTTGGTACAAGAATTCACTGATGTAAACAAATAAGATTCAGTTTCCAAATGGGTTTAGTTTAACATAAGCACGCTAACTTAAAGATTAGTAACCTTATGGACAATATTTATATTCAAGTGTCTAGATATTTTGGACAAAAGATAATAATGATTTTTATGTTACTTAGATGATTGTCCCATGAAAATATGTATATGGATTTCACATGCATTTCCTAAAGAAATGACAAATTGAGATCAATTGTAGACCTGCAAAATGAAGAAACAGCATTGTCCCATTAATTATCTGCAGTAAAATAAAAATACACATACATCCCTAAATCTTGCAATTCTTCTGTGCAACCAAGTAAAGACATTTAGCATTAAATACATCACTGACACTCCTACAAAATTCCCACTCCAAAGGGATTACAAGTAATAAATCAAAGGGGGCATGATCTCATGGAACAGTTTAAATGAAACTTGGCCTCATTGGGGTGACTAGAGAATATAGATAACACCCAAACAGCAAGCATCTTTCCTTTGGTTGAGACTCTTTTGACAAAGTTCAGTTTAAACATTTGGAACTGATCATATGTTGGTGGCAACTGTTGTGCATAGGGAAAATATTGTTGTTATAAAAATGGAAATAAAAGTTTCCTCTAAATCCCTTCCTTTCCATTGATTCCAATGTCTGAAGATTGCACCCAAAGAATCACTGCCAAATGCCAAGAAATAACAATTATCTTAAAATACTGAAATAAAGAAATCTTATTAACCAATTATGCCATTGCCTAGGCTGAATTCACCCTTGATATTCACATCCATAGTTTTATGCTTAAAAAAAATAGAACATGTTAAAAATAATCCCGACATCGAGTATCCTTCAAATGGATGGCACATGAAACTACACATAATCTAGAGTATCACAGGGACCCAGAAGAACCATTACATTTTCACTGGAATGTCTGTGAGTTCAAAGTTAGCAGGTAAGAGCTAGTAATAAACGGGAACAGAGTACCATCATCACACTGGACTTGGAAGAAATCTGGAAAAGAATACATAAGTGAATTTAAGAAGCCTTAGATAATCTAAGGCTATAGATATCAAGATCACTGAAGCCCAGTTACAAAGAAATAAATCGTGATTGGATAACTGCCCCGAGGCGGCCCTTCCAGGGGCTGCTCTAGACACTACAAAGCAGGTGAAATCCACCAGGGGTACCCCGCCCCTCGTGACTGTCCTCTACTTGCCCTGTTCTCCCACTTTCCGTTACCCAGAAACCCAGATTACATGTTAAGGCATCGGCCACACCCAAAGAAGGCATGGGACACAGGGTCAAGGTCACAAGCACCAGGTCGCAACCACAGAACAATCCAGAGGTTATCACAAAACAAGGTTGAGCCTGAAGAAGTCAAGGCCTGGGGAGACAGGGCAGCTGGGCCCAGGGGAAATGTCCGGGGAAAAGGGCAGTGAGGCTCCAGGCAGAGGGTGGAGAGATCCAAGGGGCCGTCAGCCTGAGAAGGACGGGACATTCCTTCCTCCGCTGGGGAGTTTTTAAATAGATGCAGTTGAAGGCAGGAGCAAACCCCAGTATCACTGTTAGTCGGCGCCTGGCAGGTGGAGGTAAGCAGAGCCTGGAACTGCAGCTGGAAGCAAAGAAGCGATCAGAGCTGGGAACTCTGGACACTAAACAACTCAATTCACCATCTAGTGAGCAGAAACAATTTAGGAAAAGGAAGATGATGGCCCTTCAAACAGTTCTTGGTAATTTCCACTTTGAACAGTGCAGATGTAAAACTGTTTTAAAAGGAGAACCAGACCAGAAAACAAATGTATTTGTTCAGCTAAGTTTCCCTTGACATAAACAAGAATACTGAAAAACAGGATGTTAGAATTTATGTATTAAATACTTTTCTGTCTATACATTGTGAACATTAAGTGCATTACGGTTGCATGAACATAAAACAAATGTTCTGTATATTGGTTTGCTTAGTTAGAAGTAATATGGGGGATGTCTATTAGATGCCAATATGTTATTTTTTAAAGAAGGTCCTGGTAAGTTTCAGTTGTTAGTTGACTGTGAACACCATTATCTGCTCTGTCCCATCTCTCCCGCTGCTTCAGAAGTCTTGAGTTTGAAAGTCAGGTCAAAAGAAAAGGACTTATGTTGAACATGGAACTGAGTAACACACCTAAATATCTGGAAACCAAGAGATCCATAAATATTAAAACCTATCTGATTTTTGAAGGGGAGGGGTTGAATATAATAACCAGCTAAGTGGGTGAGTGTGAGCTCTTTATGAGTCTATCATCTCTTTGTCTTAAAATACAGTATGGCTCAAAAGGAGTAGCCCCTCCCACACAAAAAGGCATTCTTTAGCTCTTTGGTGACATAATGACTTTGACTCTGCACAATGTATTCTGTACAATTTTACCTTTATCCTTCGCTCTGCCCAATTGTCTGATTTCTATGTCAGGGTCTTCGACATCAGAGAGGCTTAAGTATTTGTTAACTTTCATTAAATTAAAAGCTTTAGGCATCATTAAGTTTAAAAACTTAAAGAAAAGTAGTACTCATTACATATATTTCTATGTGTAAACTATTATGCAATGATTATTAATAGCTGTATAGTTTATTTACAATTTTTAATTTCAACTTAAGAAATTGTTTCCATTAGATAGTGGTTCCACAAGTAAAACACACTCTATATAAAACTTACTGATTAAAATAAAGATAAACTGAGATTATCTTATTTCAAAAGAATACTTTTTTTTTCTAAAATGTCATGTGATTAGAAAACCATCTATTTATGGAAGGCACTTTTTTTCCCTTGCAATTTTATTGAGATAGTCACATATCATACAATTATCCAAAGTGTATAATCAATTGTTTACAGAATCATCATATAGTTGTGCATTCATCACCACAGTCAATTTTTGAACATTTTCATTACTCCAAAATAAAAATAAAAATAAAAGTAAAAAAGAACACCCCAAACAACCCATCTCCTCCATCACCCCCTATTATTCACTTACTTTTTTGTCCCCATTTTTCTACTCATCTGTCCATACACTTGGATAAAGGGAGTATGAGCCACAAGGTTTTCACAATCACACGGTCACACCATATAAACTATATAGTTAAACACCTGTCTTCAAGAAAAGAGGATATGGGGTTGCAGTTCAACAGTTTGGAAGGCACTTTTTATCATTAAATTTTTATTTCTGCTAGTTCATTAAATGACACAAAGTTAGCAGAGTGCAATTTTGGACAAAGCTTTATTTTTTTTCTGCCACTGCTCTCAAATAATTATGAAATTTCTTTTCTTTTTTTTTTTTTTTTGCCTCTGGCAGTATCTCAGGAATATACTTTAGCTCTTCATTCACTTTCAGCCATAAGAATATAGTCATCTTCATGTATCATATTAGTTGACTGGTATAAATAAATAAGTAATCTCACCCAAATTGAAGATTCCCCCTTTCCCTCCAGGTCACGTCCATTGCTCAGGATCCATCAATGAGAATGGGAAAGACACAGTAGGCTCTTTCTCTCTCGCTTCATCTCCTTTCCCCCACATGGTCTCCACCCCATCCCTTATCTTTGCTTTTGGCTTCTCCAGGGTGAAAAGAAGGATGAGAGGAAAAGTGGGAAAACTCTAAGTGCCACAAGAAGTTCTCTCCTGGCTGCTGAATTCCCAAGGACATAGCAGGCATTCAAATGTGGCTCTCCCTTCTGGGGTATGGTGGGCCTTAGAACCACCAACACCCCAGACCTCTGTTCTGTCCCCTGAAGGGTGCCCTGATTACCCATTGGTCCTGCTACGCTGAGCTCCTATTTCTGCATTACACTTCCATCCTCTTCCCACTGGAGCCCCGTCTCACTGCTGGCCAGTTGCCTTGGCGTGGGTCTTTTCAAGATGACTCAAACTTGGCTAACTAAAAGGTGCATATTTGGCCCACAGGAAAACTCATACATCCTTCACCCAACAAGTGATGGAAATGCATCTTGTTCAGTTACTGACCTATCTCTTCTTATTTGGTCGCCATGAACAGCCTCAGCTATCATCCTGCATCCTGACTTCAGAGTCATCATGGTAAGAACAGAAATCACTTAATCTCTAAACTAAGGTTCTCCCCATAATTCTCTTGCACGCTGACTGCTCTGGTACCAGCCTGGAGCAAGACCTGTTTCTATAGCTCCACAAGCAAGAAACTATACATTTACAACTCCACAAGCAGTCTCCCCTTCATCAGAGAACGCCAAGTTCTCTGAGTAGTTCCTTTTGGCCCTGCCACTTCATTGGCTGTGATGGTTAATTACATGTGCAGTTTGGCTAGGTTATGGTATTCTGTCATTTGATCAAGTATGGGTCTGATTGTTACTGGGAGGGTATTTTGCAGATGGATTAGCATCCATAGTCAGTTGATTACATCCATGGCTGACTGCATCTACAATCAACAAAGGAGACTGCCCTCAGTAATGAGGGAAGTCTTCTCACCCCATCAGTTAGAAGTCTTAAAGCAGAACTAAGAATTTCAGCAGACAGAAAGAATTTCTTCCTCTTTAGTCACCCAGTTTCTCCTAGGGGATAAAACCTCACTTTCATGAGAGTTTCCAGCTTGCGGCCTACTCGACAGAATTTTGACATGCCAGATTTCAGAATCACCTTTTTGGTGTTTCCAGCTTGGGGCCTGTCCTATGGAATTTGGACTTGTCAATACCCAAGGTCAAGGCCATGTGAACCAATTCCTGTAATAAATATCTCCCCTCCCCTCTCTCTCCCTATATGTATCTCTCTCTCTCTCCATATATTTCTCTGGAGAACCCTGACTAATACAGATGGGGAACTACCCTACTCCTGACTGATCTTCTCCTATGAAAAGCATTTAAAGAATTATCTCCAGTTATCCCCCAGCCTGCTCTTTCAAATTTCACAGTACTTTTCACCCATTATCTAAAGCTCTGGGACTGTGGTGCAATTCTGAGACAAGAAGTCCCATTCTCCACTATATCTAACCATCTTTACAAAACAATTCAAAATATAAAATATTGGTATTAATATGAAATGAATAAACTGCTTAATATTAAGACAAAGGCCAAAGTTATTAGTCTAATATTAAGCATGGATGAATAAGTCCACAGGAATCTGGCCCCATCAGTTGGGAATAATTAGCCCTGGACTTAACACTGCTCTGGTCCCACCTGACAAATCTTAAAAGCAATGCTTGAAAGGAACAAACCACAGCTGATCCTCATATTAGTGGATTCCATATTTGTGAACTTTCCCATATAAACTGTTATACCTTACAGAGATAATCTGTTAAAGTAATAGGATATTTTAATGTACAAAAATATTCACACACAATTGTTATTGTACTGAATATAAAGTACTGAATCTTGTACATTGCACTTATTATAATATCAGCATTTTCAGATGCTATTAAGTATTGCTTCGGAACATGATTTTTAATGAATACTTAATATTCCACTGCATACTATGACATAATTTATTTAATAATTCTCCATTTGATGAACATTTAAATCAATCCATTTTTTGTCTAATATAAATTAAGTTGCAATAAAAGTAACCAATTTTTAGCTCAACATGATGAAAAATTCATTTCTTTCCTATTGATTCATAGGGTTTACTTTATTCTCATATAAATTTTTGATCATTTTTAATATCCTTGATTATTAACTTGCATTGGGTATTATAATCTGAATCATTGGATCAAATGCTATAAATTCTTTTAAGACTCATACAAAACCAAATTGCTTTCCAGAAATTTCTTACCTAATACATATTCTAATTAGCAGCGTATAAAATGTTCATTCTCATGTACCCTTGCCGTAAGAGTATTATATGTTGATGATAGTCTATGCCAATTTTGCTATAAATATAACATTTTGTTATTGTATTAATTTATACTTATCTTACCAGTTGTTAGGTTGAACTCCTATTTTTGTAAACTTATTGGCCATTTATATTTCTTCCTCTGTTAATGTCTTTTACCATTAAGTTTACTGCTTCTCTTGTTGATTGTGGCAAATTTATATGCTAGGAATATAACACTTTTCCTACCATATTTATTATAACTATTTCCTCTCAGATTTTCACTAGTAACAATCTTGTTTATAGTATTTATTGAAGTCTGAAAATAGAAAATAGTGTTTTTTTCTTTAACTTTTGTAAGTCCTTGGCCATTGCAAGTAAATTAAAAATAATCCTACATTTCTTAGGGCATTTTTAGGATTTTATTTTTTACATTAATCAGATACACTGCACTACATCGTAACTTATAATAGACAGTATAAAGTCCATTCAATTCTGACAAATGTATATGAAGACACCAGCATTTCTACTAGTCCTGAAAGTTTTCTTCTGCCACTTAGCAGCCCCTGTCCCCAGAATCAGTCGCTGATCTGATTTCTAACCCTGTGGGTTATTCTTGTCTAAGACTAGCAGGCTTTTGTAAAGTGATAGCAATCAGCTTCAGCACACACTAATTTATTTCCAGTTTGTGGCTTTCCTTTTTTATTTATTTATTTTTTTGGATGAGCAAAGGTTTGAACTTTGATCAAATCCAATGTATCCTTTGTCCTTATAGTTGTGCTTTGCCTGCCCCAAAGTTGCATCCATCCTGAACCGATATTTGAGTACTGAGGTTTGTTGTTTTCTTCATGAGTGTCCAGTCATTCCAGTGTTTTCTAGTATATTCCTTAGGGTTTTCTGAGAAAGGGAAACAATCCTAGATTCTAAAGAAATTTTCCTTTTCCCTTTGGTGCCCTTGTCAAAAATTATTTGCCCAAATAGGCCTGGATGTATTTCTTCTCTGTCTTGTTTCATTGATCTATTTGTCTGTCCTCTGTCTTGAGTGTAGTCACTGAAATTTGGAAGGATAAGTCTTCTAAGAATTCTTCCTTTTAAAGATTATTTGGCTACTCCTGGTCCCCTGACTTTCCAAATGCATTTTAAAATTACCTTCTCAAGTTCTAGACATAAATGTGTTTATTGGGGTTGCATCGAATCTAAAGATCCACTTGGGGAGAACTGACATCTAACCAATGCTGAGTTTGCCAATCATCTCTTTACATCTTTCAGTTTCTCTCAGCAACCTTTTCATTTTCAGTGTAGAGGTCTCAAAACATCTTTAGACAATTTTAACCCTGAGTATATGATGATTTTTGATGGTATTCTAAATGGTATTTTATATTTCATTTTATAATTGTTCATTGCCAATATAGTTTATATACATATTAATTTTTAAATATTGAATTTGTTCTGGAAACATTGCTTAATTAACTTATTAGTAATAGTTATGTTTTCTGGTATATTTCTTAGGGTTTTTTGAAAAAAGGGACACAATCCTAGATTCTTCTTTCTTACCAATATTCATGACTTTATTTTTTTTGTTTTAGTACATAAATTAAGACTTTCAGTAAAATGTTGAATGTAAGTGGTGAGTCAGTGTATCTTTGTCTCATTCCCAATCACTGGGGGAAAGTATTCAATAATTCACCATCAAGAACAATATTATCTGAATGTTTTTCATGATTACCCTTCAGCAGTTTGAGACAGTTCCCTCCTATTGATAGTATTTTGAGAGGTTTCATAAGTAGATGTGTTCTATCAAATGTTATCTCTATATCAATTAATGAATGTTATGATTTTTCTCCCTTAATCTATTAATATAGTCAAACATGTTGATTTTCCAGTATTGTTTCAATTCCTGGCATATGCTAAATTGAATCATGGTGTATTATCTTTTTAGATAATGTTGGGTTCAATCTGCTATTTTAAAAAAATAATATTGTGCTTATACTTTTGAAATATATTTGTCTTTAATTTTATTTTCTTGCATTGGCTTTGTCGGGTTTTAGTATATGGGTTGAGTGTGGAATGGCCCCTCCTTCTCTGTTTTCTGAAAAAGTTTGTTTAGGATTACTATTATTTCTTCTTTAAGTGTTTGACAGAATTCAGCATTGTAACTATATGGTATTGGAGTTTGTGTAGAAAGTTGTATAGTAACAATTTCAATTTCTTTAATGTATATAGGGCTCTTTAGATTTTCTAAATCTTTTGAGATAGTTTGGTAATTTGAATCTTTTAACGAATTTCATCTAGGTTGTCAAATTTATTGGCATAAAGATGTACATACTATCCCCACATAATCCTGTAGGATCTGTAGCGATGTACCCTCTTTCATTTCTGATGCTAACAATTAGTATTTTCTCTCTCTCTTTTTTAATGTAAGTTTTGCTATGGATATATCAGTTTTATTATTATTTTTAAAAGACTTCTGGCTGTGTTAATTTTCTGTATTTTAAAAAATCCTTTATACTTTCCTTCTTATTTCTATTATACCCTTCTTTTACTTACCTTGTGTTTAATTTCTTATTTTTCCCTAGCTTCTTTTTTTCATTGATTTAATATTGTATTTTTCCTTTTCTAAGATATGCATTTGATACTGTAGATTTCCCTAAACACTGCTTTAGCTGCAACCCACAAATTTTGTTATATTTTTTTCCATTATCATTCATTTCAAAATACTTTCTCATTTCCCCTGAAGTTTCTTCTCTGACCCATAAGTTAATTAGCAGTGTTTTGATTAGCTTCTAGACACTTGGAGATATTCTATGCATCTTATCATTAGTAAGTTCTAAGTTCCAGTTTAATACAATTGTTATATTATACTCTGTTTAATTTCAATCCTTTTAAATTAAATGAGGATTTTTTTTTTGGGGGGGGGGAGGGGCTGTGCATGCACCCAGACTGGGATAGAACTATGCTTATGTACTGGGATGCCCAGAAGACTGGCCCTGACTTTTAGTCAATATAAAAATGAAAAATACTATTTAATGATATTTTTACCAGATTTTCTTAAAAGTCTGGGACTCCTCTGGAGGCACCCTATGCAAGCTTGCAAATACAGTATAGTTTGACTTGATTTAGTCTGTTATGCTGCTGGATTCTGCTACATAATCAGTGAAGGAGAAAAGATCCATCAGAGAACTCGTGTCTTGATTACCTTATGCCAAGGTACCCCACACATAACTCTGTGTCACAATTCAAAGATGAGGTGCATTCCGAGTAACTTAGTAATGACTCTGGGTGAGCAGCCTGCTCTGGGAAGTCTCCGACATTTCAACGGTTGCCTGTGCTTTCTTTCTCCTGCAGAACCACTACTTTATCTTCATTAAAACCTCGTGTGAGCATGCAGTGTGAGAATACTTTCTTGTGAGTCTTTCCAAATAGCCAACCATGTTTAATTGTGACAATGGCCTTGTTTGGTGAATTTCATTTGAGAAGAGTGTATATTCTCAATTTACTGGGCATGGTGTTCTATAAACAGCAATTAGGTAAAGCAGAGCCAACAAGTTTTCAAATTTTCTGTATCTTTAACAATTTTTACATCTATTTATTCTATCACCAAAAGAGTATTAAAGTCTCCATTATGACTGTAGCTTTGGCTATAGATAAATTTCCTTTAGTTCTGGAAATTTCCCCATCATGTACTTGGGAGAGATATCTGACAAATACATATTTAGTATTATTACATGCTCCTAATTAATTGAACTTCTATTATTATGATACATCCCTCTTTCTTGGTTAGATCTCTTTGTCTGGAGGCAGACTGCATCTCATATTAACATAGCCACATCAGTTTTCCTATGTTTGAATCATAAATCTTTTCTCATTCCTTTAGGTTCAACCTGTTTGCTTCTTTCCATGAAAATCATATAGATTTTGTTTTGAAATTACTCTGTCCAATCCCTGTCACTTGATTGGGATGTTGACATTGACTGTAATTATTGATATGTTTTGCTCCGAGTCTACCACATGGGCATTCATTTTACCTGTCCCATCTACTTTTTTTCTTTGCCCACATCATTCTTGCTCTTTCTGGAAGAATAAAATATTTTTAGGAACTATATTTTGTCTTCTCTGATGACATTTTAGCTACGTTTCACTGTGTTATTTTTTCAGTAATTTTTCTAAGGACAAAAATAGGAATTACAGTCTGTTCATCAGTGTGATTTTGATTGATTTAAAACAATAAATCGTTGGGAAAAATTAAACTTTACAAATTAGGTTTTCCAATTGAACAAATTTTCAAACTTATTCAATAAATTAGTGACACCTTGTGATTTTATTTTATATGTATAGCATGCACTGTTGGTTGATATCATTCTTAATGTATTATAGATCTTGTTTCTGTTGAAAATAGGATATTTTCTCTTTATATCTTTTAACTAGTTACTGATGGTATATAGGATATTTAACAATTTGTGTGTATTTTTGTGTGTTTATATGTGTATATGTGTCCATATGAGAGTGAATGCATATCTGCATGGAGGAGTCAGGCATTTCTTGAAAAACAAACAAGCAAATACAAAAATCTTACTTACTATAAGATTTTGTAACCAAATTAATATAATGAAAGTTATACCATATTTGTTAATTTTTTAAGCATTTATATTTCTATTCCTGATTTATGTCTTACTGCATTGGGCAGAATACCCAGAAGAATGTGGATATTAATTGGAAAAATTAGTTAATTAAAAACTATTGCAAAAATTAATTTCATCTAACTTGAAAATTTTATATGAAATACCTTCTGGATTTTTTGGAATTTTAAGTAAGACATCTTCTGGTTTGAGATAAATCTTCTTTATTATGTTGATGAACAATCTTTTTACCTCTCTTTTCTGAGAATATTTTTAATTTTGAGGATTTCCCCCCCAAAACCTTCTGGGATGTAGTTTTGTTACTATATGATTTTTTCCTCCTGAACTATTAAATTAAATTAAATTAAAATATATTGGTTTAGGTGCATTTCGACTAAATGGTATAAAATTAGATTATTTTTAACCCAATCTGAGAAAAGCCATGTTTTTACAAAAAGAATAATTTGTTCAACTTTATTAACAAAACAAAACCCTTATTTATATTACCTTGTTTTATTTTGTGTGGTTCCTAACTGCCTTCTTTGCTGACTTTTAAATATTTTTATCTTGTGAATTTTAGGGGTTTAATTGATATTTTAGGTTTAATTTACAAAGGCTAGAATAAACAGTAGTGTGTGGATTTTTCCCTATGGTAGATGGAAAATTTAGATATTTTTTCCTAACCCTTTTCCCTTCAAATTTAACATTTATTGTATTATAATCTGACCTCTGAGAATGATATTGTTGCCATTAACTTCTTTTTTTAGCTGGGGCATTTTATTTCAGTATTATTTTTGATATTTAATGTCTACTGCTGTGACCATAATCATAAGACCTACTATATATTTATCTGTTTTATTGACCATTGCCCTTACATTGTACAGTTTTCATGATATTATACTCTTAATTCTCCTCAATAATTTTGTCAGCTGGAGTACGTTTTTATATATCTCCTCTTTTGTTTTCAAGGAAGGCCAAAGGATGATGTATTTTCTGAGCCCAAACATATGCACTTGAAAACCTTTCTGTTGTCACTCAGTGGGGAAAACTTTTCCCTTTTAGCCCTAATGTCTCAGGCCAAAACCATTTATTCTTAACACTCTGCATACTGTAACATTTTTAATGCTGCAAAATAAAAATCTAGGATAATCCTGTATCCTACATTCATAGAATCAGCCTATGTAAGTATATGGTCATTTTTGGAAGAAGAATACGTTTTAATCTCATTGTTCAAAATTTTTCTCAGAGAGTCTGCTTTGGGCTCTACATGGTCTGCACCAATATTCTGCTGAGAAGAGCTAGAAAAATTAGACAAAACAACACACACATGCAGACACACATGTACACACAATCTGTGTGAAAATATTGAAAGTTGGCATGATAGTA